>NW_006263391.1:354222-356042 GCF_000469605.1 Apis dorsata
TCCCTCCTCTGAGCTTTTGTTCATTGAATTTTGAGTTGCCTCTGTTCCGGGGGAAAGTTGAGGATCTTTGGTCTATTTGGTTGGGCTTCGAGGTAGGGCTAATTTTTAGAAAGTGTTGAAACTGATTTTTGTCTATTGATTCTTTTTTTTCATGGTTTATTATTATTCGTCTAACTTATTCTGTTATTTTTCTATTTTTTTCTATTTTTTTTATTTTCTTCTTGCTTTCTATTATTCTTTCGTCTCGAACTTACGAAATTACGTTTATAAGTTAAACTATTTTAATTATGGGTTATTCTTACCGTTTCATTCGTAAAAGAAATAGATAAAATAGATATTTATCGAACTTTATTCATCGAGAAGGAAAAATTTTCACTTTTCGATCGATAAGGAAGAATTAAAATGGTTCGTAGATCGAACGGAATATATAAAAAAATAATAAAAGAAATTATTAAAGAAATTTTCGAGTTGTTAGAATTCTTTTATTAGGATTCTATGCTTCAGAGGGGAAAAATTTAATAGTTAGTTGGATAATTTATTTATCGTTCGCAAATAATTTGCAATTAATTTTGAAAAATTCAAAAGGGTTTTTAATCGCTTTGTTCGAAATTTTTGACGACTCTGCCTATTTTAATGCATCGTGGTGGTGAATTGAAGGCGAAATTAAAATTTTGCTCTAAATTTAGAATACGAAATAGGGATCGATGGGGCGAGACGAAGAGCGATTACAGAGTGAAATAGAGGAAAGTTTTTTTTTTTAGGTGGCTGCACGTAATCGGGTTCGTCCAACTTTAAAGTTGGATCGAAGGAGGAAGGGCTTGTTTTCTTTGGCAATTTGATCCGATTCCTTGATAAGCCGGCTTTAATTCACCGATGTTACGTCGATAAAACTACTCCACCCCTGGCGTTCCACCCCTGCCCGTTCACGAGGGAGGAAGAGCAACAACATCTCTCACCGCTCTTTCCGACAATTTATTTTTAATATATTCTTTCCGAGTTGTAAATTAACTTGATACGTGCAAATACGAATTTCGAACGCGATCCTTTGTTCCTTTGCCTAGGCAATAAATTATGCAAAGAAATTTTGGAGAGAAAAGAAGATTTCGTGATTTATGAGTTTCGAACCCTTTCGCCCGATATTTGCGAGTTGTCGGGCGAGCTGCGCCGAAAACTCGATCATCAAGCGCGACAAAAGGAAGGGTTTTGCATTTTCGCCACGGATTCGCAAGCCTTTCCTCAAGGTCGAAGTACTAAGAAGATCGATTCGACCCGCTTTCTCGACAAACGTTCCTCTAAAATCACGTTTGAACCTTAACATATCGCTACGTTTTACTATTCTTTTATTTTCTTCTATTTTTTAATTTTATTTTCTATTTTCTTTTTGCTTTCTATTATTCTATTGTTATCGTCTCGAAATTACGTTTATAAGTTAAATTATTTTAATTATGGGTCGTGATTAGCATGATTGTTCTCATTCGCAAAAGAAATAAAATAGATATTTATCGAAATATGTTCATCGGGAAGGAAAAATTTTCACTTCTCGATCGATAAGGAAGGGAAGAATTAAAATGGTTCGAGGCGTAGATCGAACGGGAAGCCGTTCGTATAAAAAAAACGCGGGCATAAATCAATTAAATTATAAATTGGTGTACAGAAGTTGAGCAAAACGACCACCTGTTGAGGACAGAACCGGCGGAGCAAGGTAGGAGGGCCGTGAGAAGAGGGGGTTGGAGGGCGGCTATCTCGTAAATTCAACCTCTCCCGACCTCCCCCCGTGCGATCCACGTGTAGATTCTCCGTTTATTCCTCCCCCCTCCTTC
>NW_006263391.1:356265-359440 GCF_000469605.1 Apis dorsata
TCATGATCCCTCCCCCCGAAAGTTATTTACCGTGTTGTTGCCTTTGGAAGGAAAGCTAATTGCAGATCGACTCCCCCACTTTCGATTCGATGAAAACTTTTCGAGCAATAACTTAACTCCTTGCCTTGCGATTCAACTTCCAGTACGACGCGCCATAAACAATATCGGCCGAGCCGATTCAGATAGAATTTTTGTCGATGAATGTCTTTCCATACATTTCCATTTTATCACACAAGATGATTAATAAAATAATTATATAAGTGATCGTTGAATAGTATAGTTACAGATTTTTAATTAGCTTCTTCTTTCAATATCCACAGCTCTACGACCAATCTTTCACTGTCATCGATCACGATTAATATTCTTCAAGAAAATATATCCGCAATTACGTTTCTCGAGCGATAACATTGTATTCCGCTTGTTCGGAAAGTAATTTCGTTTTTTCGCACGAGTGTCGCTAGTGTTATTTGTCCAGCCAACAAAATGCAGCCAACTTATATTCCAACGCTATTTCATTGTTACAAAAAGTGAAACGAAGTTTTAAGGTTAAGAATTTTATCGTTCGAGATCGAAATTTCCTCGTCGTCGCAGAGGAGAAGAAAAGGAAAAAGAAAAAAAAAAGGGTTGCAATTTTCGTTCAAGCTTTGATTCGCCGGATAACCGTATAATTGGGAATTCGAGGAAAGTAGTAGTGGGGACATCGAGAGCCGCTGCCAGGGATGATTAATTCTCGGGGAGGAGAGCGGCCGGAAGACCCTTTGGAACTCGGTCGCCCTCTCCCCCTCCCCTGCACACCCTCTTACCACTTGCCAGTCTTTCTCGTTTCGTTTGCTCCCCGACCGTGTCATTCGTTATTACATCGTAGAAACTCGCGGATATTTGGAATTCCGAGTGACGTCTAAAGGCCACCCTCCCCCTTTACGTTGTTTCAACCGAGGCTTCTCTCCCTCTCTTTTTCTCTTTCGGTTTCTTCCTCGAAGATGAAGAAGAATATTATATTCCAAGTTTTAAGCAATGATAAAAATAGATGGACAGAGGGTTTCTTCTCCCTATTTCTTTCTCTCTCTCTTTCTTCATCTCTTCGGTTTCTTCCTCGACGATGAAGAAAAATATTATATTCCAAGTTTTAAGCAATAATAAAAATAGATAGACAGAGAGTTTCTTCCAAGAGAATATTACAATTTATATTTCAAGTTTAACGATAAAAATAGATGGATAGAGAGTTTCTTCTCCCTCTTTCTTTTTAGTTTCTTCCTCGACGATGAAGAAGAGTATTATATTCCAAGTTTTAAACAATGATAAAAATAGGTAGACAGAGGGTTTCTTCCAGTGGATAGAGAGTTTCTTCTTCCTCTCTTTTTGGTTTCTTCCTCAATAATAAAGAAGAATATTATATTCCAAGTTTTAAACAATGATAAAAATAGGTAGACAGAGGGTTTCTTCCAGTGAATAGAGAGTTTCTTTTTCCTCCCTCTCTCTTTCTTCCTCGAATGAAGAAGAATATTATATTCCAAGCTTCAAGCAATGATAAAAATAGATGGACAGAAGAGAATATTACACTTTGCATTCCAATATTTAAAGATAGAAATGATGAATAGAGAGTTTCTTCTTCCTTTCTTTCTCTCTCTCTCTCTTTTGGTTTCTTCCACGATGATAAAGAAGAATATTATATTCCAAGTTTTAAGCAATGATAAAAATAAATAGACAGAGAGTTTCTTCCAGGAGAATATTACACTTTACATTTCAAGTTTAACGATAAAAATAGATGGATAGAGAGTTTCTTCTCCCTCTCTCTTTTTAGTTTCTTCCTCGATGATGAAGAAGAATATTATATTCCAAGTTTCAAACAATGATAAAACTGGATGGACAGAAAAGAATATTACTTTCCATTCCAAGTTTAATGAAAAAATGCTGGATAGAGAGTTTCTTCTCCCTTTCTTCCTCTCTCTTTTTCGATTTCTTCCTCGACGATGAAGAAGAATATTATATTCCAAGTTTCAAGCAATGATAAAAATGGATGGACAGAGGAAAATATTACACTTTCCATTCCAATATTTAACGATATAAACGATGGATAGAGAGTTTCTTCTTCCTCCCTCTCTCTCTCTCTCTCTTTCGGTTTCTTCCTCGACGATGAAGAAGAATATTATATTCCAAACAATGATAAAAATATAGATAGAGGAGAATATTTCCATTCCAAGTTTAATGATAAAAACGGTGGATAGAGAGTTTCTTCTTCCTCTTTCTCTCTCTCTCTTTCGGTTTCAATAAAGAAGAATATTATATTCCAAACAATGATTATTAATGATTATTAATTATGATGAATATTATATTCCAAAAATAGATGGACAGAGGAGAATATTTCCATTCCAAGTTTTTATTTCCATTCCAATAAAAATGGTGGATAGAGAGTTTCTTCTTCCTCCCTCCCTCTCTCTCTCTTTCGGTTTCTTCCTCAACAATGAAGAAGAATATTATATTCCAAGTTTTAAGCAATGACAAAAATACATGGATAGAGGGTTTTTTCCAATAGATTTTCTTCTTTCTTTCTCTCTTTCTCTTTTTCTTTCTCTTTTGGTTTCTTCTTTGACGATGAAGAAGAATATTATATTCCAAACAATGATAAAAATAGATGGATAGAGGAGAATATTTCCATTCCAAGTTTAATGATAAAAACGCTGGATAGAGAGTTTCTTCTTCCTCTTTCTCTCTCTTTCTCTTTCGGTTTCTTCCTCGACAATGAAGAAGAATATTAATATTATATTCCAAGCAATGATAAAAATAGATGGACAGAGGAGAATATTACGCTTTGCATTCCAAGTTTAATGATAAAAATGGTGGATAGAGAGTTTCTTCTTCCTCCCTTTCTCTCTCTGTCTTTCGGTTTCTTCCTCGACGATGAAGAAGAATATTATATTCCAAGCAATGATAAAAATAGATGGACAGAGGAGAATATTATGCTTTGCATTCCAAGTTTAACGATAGAAACGGTGGATAGACAGTTTCTTCTCTCTCTCTCTTTCTCTCTTTCGGGGTAGGGGGGAGTGCTCGCGATATCGCATAAGCTACTTTGCATAAGGCTATCGTCTCTCCTTTGTTGCGAGCCTCGCCTCCCACGTACGAGTGGCGAGGCTGTCACTCAGGGGGGGCCCTCCCTCCCTCCCCGCCGGCCTTC
>NW_006263391.1:359955-360243 GCF_000469605.1 Apis dorsata
GATCAGGAGGGGTTTCCTCTCTATCCATCTACCCGTCTCTCGGACCTCTCCTCTCCTCCTTTCTCGATTTCAAACCCTTTCTACCGGAGAGAAGGAGGGAGAGGGAAGTACACCCTGTCTTCGCTACCTTGCCCGCATTCCTGCATACAATTACACGGGGCTGCGCTTATGCATTTCATGCGTGTAAACGTAAACGTTTCCCCTCCAACCGTTTTGCTCCACGGTTTCTTTCCACGGAATGGAGGAAATTTTTCACATTTTATTTCTCTCGAAAATTTTTGAGAATTT
>NW_006263391.1:360254-361551 GCF_000469605.1 Apis dorsata
AGTTATTCAGTGAAGAATCCAGAATGGAAAAAGTTTTGTCGAATCGGTGATATTAATGAAATTAATTCGAATTCGAATCGATAAGAATAAAAATTTTTACGATTCTTTCCACGGAATGGAGGAAATTTTTCACATTTTATTTCTCTCGAAAATTTTTGAGAATTTTTCGGTTATTTAGTCAGTAAAGAATGGAAAAATTTTTGTCGAATCGATGCTATTAATGAAATTAATTCGAATTCGAATCGATAAGAATAAAAATTTTTACGATTCTTTCCACGGAATGGAGGAAATTTTTCACATTTTATTTCTCTCGAAAATTTTTGAGAATTTTTCGGTTATTTAGTCAGTAAAGAATGGAAAAATTTTTGTCGAATCGATGATATTAATGAAATTAATTCGAATTCGAATCGATAAGAATAAGAATTTTTACGATTCGAAGAACGGAAAATAATCTCGCGTCTCTCGAATTGGGTAACTCGGTCAGTTACGCGGGCAATTTACATACAAATTGAAGCCGTCATCGATCTCGAGCGACTGCAAATATGGTGGTGATCGGTTCGAGAAACGTGCTCGGCAAATCGAATCAGCCGCCGTTACCTGTCCTCATTACCCTTCTCTCTCTTATCAATTTAGAAAATTCCACCCCTCTTTTCCTCTCGTCTAGAAAGGAAAACCTAGAAGAAACCTAAATCCTAAACCTTCTCCTCCTCCAGGAAGACAAGGAGGTGGACCGCCTCTCTTCGACTCAACTCTAAGGTCTCACCTTACCGACACAACCTCCTCCTCCTCCTCCTCTCGAAAGAAGAAGAAGAAGAAGAAGAAGAAGAAGAAAAAGAGAGAAAGACTCGATTCTCGATCGGGAACGTAGAAACCGGGTGTTCCCCCGTAGCGCGCCAATACTCTCGAACAATCGTTGAAAGAGAAAGAGAGAGAGAGAATGAAAAAGATAAACAGAGAGAAAGAGAGAGAGAGAGAGAGGAGTGGAATGGACTCGGCGGAATGGGACGAAGGAGGCCTTGCATTAATAAAACATTAAGGTTTTTGCGGACGATGTATCGATGTAGTGTTTATATTATCTTCTTTGATGTCGACATGTGAATTGGACAGATTTGTTATTCAGACTCCGTATATAAAAGTGGTGAAGTCTTGCTCCGCTCCGTTTGAGGACAGGGGAGGACGCGGTTCCCCCGCAACAACAAACGTTGGACGTCGTTCGACAGTCGGACTCCCCCTCCCCCTCCCTGTCTCTCCCGCGTCGCCTGTCGCTCAAACCGATCGACTCGATCGGACTCGATCG
>NW_006263391.1:361601-362001 GCF_000469605.1 Apis dorsata
TTTTCCAAACGCGGGCCACCGCTTTCGGTATCCCTTCGAGAACGGGACACAATTTTTTCTTCTTTTTCTTCTTCTTCTTCCTCCTCTTCTTCTTCGAGAAAGAGAGAGATCGGTTGCTTCGTACCCTTGCTTTTACCCTTCTTATTGGAAATTCCCAATAATCGTCATCCCTTGATTATTATTCATTAATTAAGGAGTTACAAGTATAAGATATATATATATATATATATATAAATTTTCTGGAGGAAGAATATACCACTGTTATTAATTTATATTTCGAAACGTGACAATGATGAAAAGTGGGTCGAGTGAATTGAACTATATTTCGATATTTTTCGACAATACTAGAAAAGGGGAAAAAAAAAAAAAATATCTTCCGAAGTGGAGGAAGGATAATTCG
>NW_006263391.1:362623-362965 GCF_000469605.1 Apis dorsata
TGGATATAATAATTTTTATACGGAGATTAGGGATCGACGATCAACGCGTAACGAACGTTGTTGTTACGAGGGAAGAAAAATCGGCACGAGCAGACGTGCGCGCGAGAGGAAGGCAGGCGATAACCTTCCAAGCCCGGGCATCGCTCGATCTTTCGACTCGAATGTTATCGCTGCGTGGAATTTCAGTCGTAATTATTATCGAGCGATGCGTGTGCGATCAACCGACCAATTTTCTTTCCTTTAAATTTTCCCCTCCTTTTCTGGTCTGAAAGTTGGAATTCGAGGAGGTGTGTGTGTGTGTGTGTGTGTGTGTGTGTGTGTGTGTGTGTGTATGTATCTATG
>NW_006263391.1:363042-363264 GCF_000469605.1 Apis dorsata
AGAAAGGGTAAAACGTCGTCCTCTTTTTTTTTCTGTACGTCATATCATTTTAATAATTACAATTTAAATTATATATATATATATAATTATGCGACCTTACACGTACGGTGCTCTAGGTTACGTAGTTGTATTAAGTAGTAGATACTTTTTATTTTTTTTATCTTTTTTCTTTTTTCTTTTCCTTCTTTTAGTTAGAACTATTTTTACGTATATTTTTTTTTT
>NW_006263391.1:363761-364326 GCF_000469605.1 Apis dorsata
TATTTAATTAATTATTAATTATTAATCTTCGCTATTCTTTCATTTAAATATCCCTATGCGATGTACCAGGCGATAACGAAAGATTCTAACGTATTATATATATAATATGTGTGTATATATATATATTGTTTCAGTTCGAACAACTTGCATCCTGCGTTTTTATCACAAACAATTACATTCCACGAAGCAATACCATTTTCTGTCCCTTATCGAATTGCAAAAGAATTATTTCGAGGAATCGTGCTCGTTCGTTAACGCCTCGTACGATAATAACGTCGTTTAATATCGTGTTTCTTTTTTTTTTTGCCATATATTCAATAGCTATGTACAATTCAACGTTATAGGCTACGCTTATATCTTTCTCTCTTTTCGCCTTGCTCGCTCTTGCTCACCTTATACATTTATTAATCTTTTCTCTCTCTCTCTCTCTTTCTCTCATTCACTCTCTCCCTCTCATTCTCTTTCGCTCTGAATATTAATAATATTATATATATATATATTTATACCTTTTTTTTTTTTTTTATAGATCCCTGTATTCTTCCGAATTTGCCTCGCATAAAATTTT
>NW_006263391.1:364339-366780 GCF_000469605.1 Apis dorsata
CAGTTCACGACATCTTTTATTTAAGCACGAGAGCGACTGCTAGAGCGATTTATTATTTTTATTTTTATTCTCGATGTTTAATTATTATACCTTTCCTTCTTTTCTTTTCTTTTTTTTTTTTTTTTTTTTTTTTTTTTTTTTTTTTTTCTTTCTTTCTTCCGAGTCTTCGGTATCACAAGATAAAACCAATTATTATAACGCACGCGCCACGAACACATTATCTAAATTCATTTAAACGTTTGCTTTTTTTTTTTATTCGATTAGATCGCTCCTATTTCCTTCTTCCTTTCTCATCCTCCTCTCGCTCGGAAAAGATTGCTCGTTTTTCTCGTTCTTTTTCTTTCCTTTTCGTATTGCGAGTCGTGATGCGCAGTCGCGAATGCGCAGCCAGACGGGAGGCGCATGCGCGGACGCGACGCGTACCTTTCGCAAAAAAGCTAGTCGAAAAATCCTCCTCTATCGTCTCTGGACAAAAAGTGACGTTATACGTTGTTTAATTCCTGTACAATTCAACGGAGAAAACAAAAAAAGAATTGTACCGTGTGTAATTTAATAATTAAACGCGAAAATTCCACAAGAGAGCAACAAGACTTTCTATCAAAATTCTTGCGTTCGACGCAAGAATTGCGAATCCATCGAACAATTATTCGTAAGAACGATTTAACGATTTAATTGTCTCTGATTAATCAGTTTCTGTTGAGAAGATACGAACTGTGGTATTTACAACAAACAGCTTGCTCTGCTTAATCCCCTATCGAAAATGTCACGTACCTTTAAGGAATAAAAAAAAAAAAAAAAGAAAAAATAACATTAGAAAAAGGAGGAACATATATATAAGTAAGTACCGCGTAATATATATTACGTGCGCTTAATGTATATCGTACGTGATAAATGAAACGACGACGAAAGTGCTCTCCTATTCGATTTGGCTTAACCGCGGCGTGAAAGGGGGGGGAGAAAAAAAAAAAGAATAGGCTATTATCGTCTATCCAGCTATATAAAGTTGCGACGGCATCATCATATACATCATATACTTCGATTTTCGCGAGTAAAAGTTTAGTAAAAGTATCAGGCGGGCCTCTATCGAAAAAACGGCGGCGAAGTATGGATCGTGTGTTTATTAATAGGCACCTTACGTACTACGTAGGTAGGTAGGTAGAGAGACTTTAACGTGCACATAGAAACAGACGGTTCCACCGGTCTGTGGAGACTGCGTCGTTCGTCGATTCGTCCGGCCGGTGAATCCCCCGCAGAGGGGGAGGGAGGGAGGGAGAGAAGGGGAAGGGAGGGGAGGGGAGGGGATAGATTTTTTTTCTTCTCGAGAACGAGCGAAAGAAGAGGAGGAGAAGAGAAGAAAAGAGAAGAGAAGAGAAGAGAAGAGAAGAGAACGGAAGAAGGAACGCGAAGTTAAGTAATGTAAGTACAAGTCGGAGCCGCGTTCCTTCTTTTCTTTTTCTCTTTCTCTTTTCTTCTTCTTCTTCTTCTTTTTTTTTTTTCCATTCGGTTTCGAAATATACGCGGGAAACGTACGTTTGTGCGTAGGGGAGTGAAGTGTAGAGGGGAGGGAAGGGGAGGGTGTCGTCCTCTTTTGGATAGATCCAAAAGATGCGAAAACGATAGATGCGGCCGGACAAGATAATTAATTAATTAGTCGCTCAATTAATTAATCACTTTAGACCGCTATAATTTCTAAGCCCTTAAAAACTACTGATTCGGTTTTATCTCACCCGCTGAGGTGGCTTCCCGTCCGCGTTCGGCTTACGCTTTATAATTTAACCGCGCGGCGAGAGAGCACCTCGGAGCGCGTCCAGTCCATTTAATCGGGCGCACGGCTTTGCTTTGCAGAAAATTTCTTTTTTTTTTTTTTTCTTCTCGGCTTCCCCTTCAACTTCAACAATAGTTACACCGTGACGGAATACCATCCCGCGAATGTGGACACAGGCCGATGAACGATGAACGCATCGATAATGGAAACAATCTTCAACAAAATTTACGAATTTTCAATTACTTCGAGTCGAAAAATAAAGGAGATAGGAACAGAGAAAATTTTTATCATCGAATTGTTTATGAAACCGTGTTTGTGTCTTCCATCTTCTAATCTGATTGTTACTGGAACAATGTTGAAAAAAGAAAATTCTACCATAAGATAAAAAACATTAACCGACGAAATTAAATATATTACATGACATCTTGTTCCCTCAAAGTGGAGCAAAGAAAAAAGTTTGTGAAGAGAGCAAAAGAAAAAAAGAAAGAGGAGGAGGAGGAATATGAATTCTACGAGGTTGACGAGTGACGTCCTAGTCCTATCGGCGGCCTATGCCCAGAGATCGCGGGCCTCCTCCACCACGTGTTTCCTACTGGAAGTGAAGTGTGTGTCCCGGGCCGGCCTGAGTCACCGAGCAAGACCTGTTACGAATCGTGTCCCCGATCGTGACGATGGC
>NW_006263391.1:367028-368330 GCF_000469605.1 Apis dorsata
CCGTAAGGCGACATGTGGTACGGTACAATGTTCATGCTCGCCATCTTGTGCTCCTTTTTCCACTTCATCCGCCGATTCTGGAACCAGATCTTGATCTGCCGCTCCGTAAGGCAGAGGGCGTGCGCGATCTCGATGCGACGCCGCCTGGTCAGGTATCGGTTGAAGTGGAACTCCTTCTCGAGCTCCAACGTCTGGTACCTGGTGTAGGACGTCCTTTGCCGTTTCACCTCGCCGTTCGCGTTCACCGTGCCTGTCAGAACATGCATTTCCGTCAGTCACCAACTTTCAACGATATTTACGTTATAATTAACAATTATCTTTAATTAACTCTTTTAAATATATATATATATATTGCGTTGTTCTAATATTGATATTTCGTCATAACGAATAAAATAATAATTGAACACGAGTATGAAACAAATAAAATAAAATTTTATTTTATATCCTCTTCAGAGTTCAGGTTAAAGGATTGGATTAGGTTTGTGAATATTATCTTACTCCTTTTAAACAGGTTGTTATAAAGTATTATTTCCATCGAAAGTAAACATGTCTATTATCGAATTGTCGTGGACGAGGTTATGAAGATATCGAAAGGTATCGAAAGGCCGATCAAACGTAACGGTTCGGTTAATTATTTCAACGAGTTAATGCTCGAATCGAAACGGTGTTACGGTGGCGGTACAAGACCGGTCGGTTGGCAGCTGTTTCGCCTATTTACCTAGCGCGCGCGCACGCCCGGGCCATAAATAATTTTATGCAACGCTGTTATTACGATACCGCTCCGCCTATTACACCTACTCCGCGCTCCGCGTTGCAAAATGCTCGGGTAACGAATAGCTCTCGAGGAGAGAACCTCTCGAGGCCACCTTTAAATACCAATAACCTGTTACTCCACCTGTAATACGCTTTTCCCAGCAATCAACCCAACCCGTAAAACACTTTGATTATCCCAATTGCTGATAACACACACACACACACCCACATATATATATATATATATATACACACATATATAGTTGGAGAGTCAAATAGTCGAAATTCGATTCACACGCGCTTGCGAGATTGAAGAAGTATGGGAAGAATAGCGGAGCAGGTGTTCACAAAGTTAATGACAATTTCCACCTCTCCTAACTCTGAGAATCCCGCACCGAAACCGTTTACTCGCGAAGCTCATCCACGAGGAAACGAGAGGGAGGAAGAGAGGAGAGGGAGAGCTTAATGACCAGCGGGCGTTATCACTTTCCTCCCGACGTAACGCGTGGCCGCTGGCTGACTTTTTAACGAATAGCTCGCCCCCTGCTC
>NW_006263391.1:368605-375103 GCF_000469605.1 Apis dorsata
CGATATCGGCCCGATCTTGACGGAATTCTTTCTCTCTCTCTCTCTGTCCAGCCTCATTATTACACGCCACTATGAAGCCGGCACGCGTACCAAACTCGAGCGAAGCCCGAAGGGACATAGGATCCCAGCGTGGATCCTTTCGCGGTGATTAATTGCCAACCGTGTCCCGGTGACGTCGATACAACGTATGGAGCCACGGGGAGACGATCCGCCCGCTGTGTTGCGCGCCCGCGAATTTGGCACGAGAAAAGAAATCGAAGGAGAGAACCGAGTCCGAGTCCGAGTTCTTTGCCATTTTTTCGAAAGAAAAAAGAAAATTATCTGGATATGGAAATACGTATATATATATATATATTGGATGGAGTTGGATTCTGAGGAGAGATCTAAGAGTTGCGTCCGTTTTTCGAGAAAAGAGAGAGAGAGAGAGGAGGGAAGGGGGGAGGAGAGGTTGGGGCCCGACTTTCACCGGGACCTCGCATTCTTCCGTCACAGGGGCCGGTGTGCATCGACGTTGACAAGAGTCGGACGGCGATTAATCATCGCCTCTCTCGTCGAGGAAGAGGAGAGAAAAAAGAAGGGAAAAAAAAAGGAGGAAAGTTTTCGTACCACGGTGTGTATTCCAGTCACGGTGGATCGCGCCAGTTCGCCGCCGTATCTTTATCACAGGCTGATAATGGATCATTATCCAACGCGTTTTGTTCGCCGGTTGAACGAACCCGGTATGCCCGAATACGAATCCGCGGACGTATTCACGGATTATTCAAAGGCTTCTCTCTCTCTCTTTCTATCTCTCTCTTTCTCGAGCACGCGCAGGCGCACAGACGTGCGCGTCACGGTGTTGCGCGAGGGGCCTTTGTTGTTGCGAATCCTTGGTCGTGGCATTCTTTCACGGCGATGCGACGAAACGCGGACGCGAGCTATTAATCATTGGTGGCCGAGGATTTAGAAAAAGCATCGGGCCTCGGTGTCCTTCTCGATGACAGAACCTAGACATACGAGGCCTCGAGATGATGATACGTTCGATCCGTGTTTTACGCGAGATTCTGCTCGTCGATCGACACGAACGAGCTTTGTATCCGTGATATCTTTTCTTTTTGCGTCTTGGATCTTTCTGTGGAGAGTAAATTGGTTCGTAAGTTTCGAGTTATTAGAAAGTTGGTATTAAAGAGTGTTTGATAGGTTAGGTTAGGTTGTTACGAAAAGATTAAGGGTAAATGCTTTTTAATACGATTGATAAATTGTATAGTGTATACAATAAAGATTTGATTCGCTTCTTGTTGTTATTTTTAACTTTAATATCCAATATAAAATTATTCTTTAAATGTTCTTTAAAAACGTTTAATCAAAAATATATATCTTGTTAATTCTTAATAAAAATCCATTTACCGTTTAAAAATCATTCTTCATCGAATATCATATTTCCACTCTTGCTCCTTAAAAGATACTTCCTCCAAAGTAACACGTAAATCATTTTATTCCATTTCCTAACCGACTCGAAGAACCTTGGTAAAAACCGTTCGAGAATACGTTTTCCTCCATCCTCGAGCACCAAAAATAACACCGAAGAAATTAAGCCGAGTGATAATTGAACGGGTGTGGGCGAGACGTGCGACATCTGATCGGGTTTCCCTCGAATTATAAATCTCTTTCCACGTTCAAAGAATCGTGATTGTCGGATATCGGTTCAACGCACGATGTGTTGGCAGTGAGCAATTAACGACACGCGTGGCTTTTCTTTCTTTTTTCTTTTTTTTCTCCTCTCCCTCTTGAGGGAAAAGATATCGCGATAATTAGAGAAAAACTGGCTCGCGCGAATCGCCGTGCAACAAACGTTTTATTAAGCGTTTGTTACGAGGCCGTGTTACTATTAGTCAGATCAGATCTCTCGCAATAGATCTGTGGAAAGAAAAAAAAATCTCCGCTAACTGCTGGCGATCAATCTTTGCTAGCAATTGCTCTCTTGGTTTGAATAAATGCGTTAAGTTTCTTGCTTCTTTGCATGTTATTAGATTTCCTTTCTTTTATCTCTCTTTCTTTTTTAATTTATCTCTTCCTCTTTGCCAAAGGTAATGAACTTCTGGTAACTGGTCAACTGATGAAGTATTAATCAAGTATTAATGGGTTTTCAAGTTCCGTTGAAATTCAAATTTTGCTCTTTGATTAAAATTATCTGGTTTACTCTTTTTATTGTTCTGAAAATTAAAATTTCGTATCGATTTAGAAAATGGTTGTAATGATTGTGTTAGGAGGGTTTATGTTTAATTAATTTTCGACATGTTTTTAAGATGTTTCATTTTTTCTGAGTAGATAGGGAATAACGATAGGAGAGAACGTCCAATCGTTACTCATCGGCGATCTTACGACAAAATATACGAAACGTCAACGATGTGTGTCTTACCACTCGAGGCAGCTGTGAACGTTCGCTTTTGTGTTACGCTACACGTTATAGCTTAGCATAAACAAAAGAAAAGGGAAGGAAACGACGATGAAACGTGGCTGTGCGGCAACGAAATGGTAATTCTCATAGTTAACCTAATTTGTGATGGAATGTACGTTACAAATTAGGAATGAAACAGAAAATGAGAAATAAATACTATAATCTTTTTTATAATTACTCACGATTCGAATTGTAAATGAAATTGCAATCTTGATATCTTTGAAGAAAAGTTATTTTTGTTCTTCTTCTTCTCTTCTAACAAGTATTATACATTCTGATTCAAAAATCATACAACACTTTATATTCTGTATAAAACTTGAATATGCAATATTTCTATTTCGATTTCTTAAATATTTTCACAGTATATGCAAGCTCTGATTTACATTTTCACGAAAAATCGTGCAATATATATTTCTATCTGGTATCTGATCAGATGACAAAACCAGTTATAAACATATCTTGTTTTTCTAATTTTATAGTGCAATGATTGTAAAGTTCAAATTTTGCATCTGTTTTATCATTTTTAAACTGTATAACGAATAGATGCCTTTTGCAGAATAATAAATCTTAGAAATATCTAGAAACACTCACAAAATTATCAAATTATTTCAATCTTGACGAATGACATGTCAGATTTACAGAAGAACATGGATTTAATTTACAGATGTAAATATTTTAAACAATTTTATCATAGTAATCACAAATTCATCACTTTTCTAGAATCCACGAAACTTTTTTTTAAAAAAAGGAAGAAAGAAAAAATCGTATAACCTAATAATAATTTTCCAACAAAATCCACTACAGAGGGAGTTTCTCTCACTGGGTAAAAATGTTTGACATGTCTCGCGGGGTGGGGAGAGGCTCTAGAACGACAGGGTCAACGAGTCGCATAGCTGTCGCTGCTGTTAAGACACCGGTGTAGAATGAAAGAGTGCGCGCTAAGCGCAGGCCCGTGTCGTGTCAGGCATCTTGTGTCACCTCGTGTCGTCTAGCGTTTTCGTGGCTCTCGCTCTTAATAGAACTCTCTCGTGGCGCGTGTATTCGCCGAACGTGTCACCGAGCTGCCAGCACGAAGACCGTTTCTGACCCCGGATTGACTGACAGACCGGCTGCCTCGGCCTGACTAACGCGTGACCGGGATAACCTCGCTCGACCCCGTTTTTGATCGATCCTCGTCCCGTTTCTGTGTCTTTTCTGTGTCTTTGGTGGATATTGTGATTAGTTTTCGTAGATCTAAAGATCTAGTAGTACAAGAGATCATGAACTTTGATCGATTGAAAGTAGGTTAAGTTAGATTAAATTCGATTATAAGAGGATTGACCACGCGTCGGTCGATAAAAGTTATCGATGCGTGTGAAACTTATCGACGCGTCAAGAGAGAATTCAAACAAAATATTTCACGATACAGGATACCTCACCAAAGGTACACTATTTCATTATACACTTGATAAAAATACTTTCATTTTCATTGCGCACAAATTACTATAATAAGTATAAAACTTATGCTCAAAAAAACAATAGACGAGATGAAGTTAAGTTAGGTTAGAAATGAAAACGTTCGTCTAGGATAATCTTTGATATAAAAGAATTTGAAAATACAGAGGTAAAGGTGTTCTGATTACGAAATTAAAAGTTATGCACGAATTCTTTCAATTTGACGATCACCTCGAGTTCTCTTTGTACCAATTTCTAACCTTCTCAAACTTCACCTCTTTTCAAATATAGCTACCTATTCCCGTCACCATCATTTCCAAACATCTCGCTTGATCAATCGGTCGACCATCCAGCGTGATTCAGATATCCATGGAAAGGGAGGCGGGATTATCTCGGTGGACGTGCAATTAATCGCGTTCGCCGCGGCGCTATCGGCGAGCAACTGGTGAAGCAGCGCGAGTAGAATCGCTCGATTAAGCGAGGCGAACGGCATTGGAATATGAAACGGTCCGCGTGTTGCATTCCAAGCGTCGTGCACGCGAGGATGATAGGCTCGACAACCTCTACGAATGTGTATATTTAGAAAGGCTCTTCGTACACATCCCTTTAACGTGTGTGTAAACGATCATCTGATAGGAATGGAGTGTGGTTATCGGTCGATTTCATCTGGCTGGATCGATCGAGGAATTCCGTGGAAAGCAATAAAACGATCTCGGTTCGCGACCTAATGATAACGGGGAGTTTAGTCTTCTCGGTGCTTGGAAACTTGTATGCAAACGTTTGTTTGTGGGTCGAGTGGAAAGTTTATTGTCATTCGACCTTGAGTATTTTTCTTCTTGTTTCTCTTTTTTTCTCTCTCCGTTCTTTTTAATGGTAATCGATGATAATTTGTTTGCGGCTTATTGATTGCGGATTTTTTATGCTAATTTGTATTTTATGACTCTTCATTTTTTCTCTCTCTCTCTCTCTCTCGATTCTTTTTAATGGTAATGATAAAACCGTGTCTTATGAACGTCATTATATTTTTATTGATGCGATTTACCAAGAATTTAAAAGAGAATTACTTCTTTAATTTTCAATAAATCATAATTGTATATTAAATTTGTTAATCGAATTGAGAAAGAGTTCTTTTCATTTGTCTCTGCAAAATTATAAAGTCATCGTAATAACTAATTAATCCATTTCTTTCTCGTGTTATTCTTCACGTTTCCCTCCTCATTAACGAGAGTCCACGTAATTTATAAATAACTAGAATCACTGTTTAGAATATATGTATCGTTCATCGGTTATTTTTAACAAGCGATATAGGCTAATCAGTCGGGTCAATCCTCGCATAACTCAGCCTCTCGCCAAACGGTATTAATGGCGGGAATCGGTGATGCAAAAGATTTAACAGCGCGCATAAATAGAGTTTAGAGGTAACAAAGAGAGGTCTTATGCGGCCGCGAAAACGATCTTTTCTTGACGTGTACGAGGCCTGTGTTCCCCTTTTGAAAGCGCGGCCGCGAATACTGCGCATTCCAAAAACTGCAGACCAAAAAAAAAAAAAATCGCGATGCAGAGAAGAGATGCTTTGCATTTCATTTAAACGAAAGATCTCTCCGTGTGGAATGTGAAACGGAAAGAAACGTCGTGGAATTCGGCCTTCGGCCAGGGAATCACCTTTCGTTGCAAAAATGAAAAGAAGAAAACGAAAAATCGGGGGGAGGGGGAGGATCTTGGAAAGGGCATGAGTGATAAGATGCAAACGCGTTGAGCCGATTGCTGCTGATTCTCTCGATAACCAACCACGAGTATAGTTTGTTACAAAGTCGATACGATTTGTAGTGTTTCCTTTTTATACTCGATAACGAATAAAAAGCAATGATATAATGCATGTGAATAATTATTAATGTATATTTCGTGAAAAAGAAAATGCGAGATTTTTTTTTCTAAATTTTATTTAATTATTGAAATTTCAATTTAGCTTCGATGTTAATAACAAATAAGATAAAATAAATCGATAGATTATTTATACGGCGATAGATAATTATTGCAAAATGATTTTTTATTTTTATTTTTTTTTTAGATTCCATCATTCCATCGTGAACTGTTATTAATTGAATGAAAAATCTTATCTCGCGTGTAAGATTAAAATTGAACTTGGTTCATCTCCTACGAATTTCTATCTATATATAACGTAACATACGAAAGGGGAAAGTTTTCGTATAAAATTTTTCAATTCGACGATATCCTTTTCCGAATGAACAATTTGTCAAAGATAATAAAATAAAAACTATGAATATCTTATGTACAAAGTTTTCCATTTTCGATGAAAATCCTCCTTCAAGATTGGAAAAGAAAAATAAACTTATCGCGCAATTTATTGCAAATAATTGAAGATTAAAAATCATACACACGTAGAGTAAAGAGAATTTATCAACGAAGATCAGTCAACACAGATATACTTCTTCGATATATATATTAAAAAAAAAAAAAAATATCGAACTTCTACAAATGCACAATTCGCAGCAAACGAGACGAGAGATACGACAAACGCGAATACGAGCAGAGAGAGCGAGCGAGCGAGCGAGCGAGCGAGCGAGAGAGAGAGAGAGGGAGAGAGAGAGAGAGAGAGAGAGAGAGAG
>NW_006263391.1:375333-376473 GCF_000469605.1 Apis dorsata
ATCAAGGAAAATCAGGCCTCAACGCGGCGAACGGCAGAACAACAAGTATTTATAACTCTGAACAGGAATCTGAGTCCGGAGAAATTATAAATCATCAATCCTCGGCCGAAGAGATTAACCGAACGAGAATACGAAGGAGAAGAGGAGGAAAGGGAAGAAGAGGAGTAACCGCGTGGCACGACGACAAAGACGATGTAAATCTAAAATCTACTCGGGCCCGACATCGTGGCCCGATCCACTGAAACACATCCAGCACCGTTCAAATCCCTCAACCTATCTTTCTCTCCCCATTGACACGGCCGACAAAAGAAGAGTGGAGGTTCATAAATAACCCGGCCAGTTTATCGTGCCTATTATGCAATTACGATTGCATCTTTCAAGCCTAGGTGGTCCACGGCGTCGAGATCTCAGTGGCCCCGGTCAACCGAGGATAAATGCCTCTTAAAAAGTCAGGCCCCCCCCCCTCCCCTTTTCTCTATTTTTACACTCTATTTTTAATTTTAGAAATTGGGATCTCTCTATTTCTTCTTCTTCTTCTTTTTTTTTTTTTTCATCTATGAAACGTGAAAATTGTGGAAAGAAGGAAAAGTAGTATTTTTAGTCGATTTTCCGATCTCCCTCTTGGCTCCTATTTACTTTTCCCACTCGCGTGGCGCTTCCGCGATCGTTTGGCCAGGGAACGAAAATTTTGATGAGACGGTCAGCTGAAATAAATAGTCCGGGATTATTACGAAAATATCGTTTGACGTCGCGGTCGATAAGAGTTCGTTATGTAATTTGATAATTACATCGATGAAGATTAAGAGGCGTGCTTCTAGTAATTTGTGGAAAACATGTAAACTCTTGGGATGTCCAGTATAATAGTTGCGTATGGCAAAAGGAAGAGGAAGAAAAAGACAAATGAGAAAAACTATTGCCGATAGCACGTTACGGGATATGTTCTCTAATTCTAACTGTTGAACGTGATAATAAAAATCTGAAAAATAATATGACACGTAATTACGTTAAAATAAATAAAAATAAATAACAAGTAAAAAAACAGCGACCTCTTGAAACAGAGTTAATAAAATTACAAATTGAAATAAAAAAAAAAAAAAAAAAGATTTATTTTATACAACAACATCATAAATCGTGCCAAAT
>NW_006263391.1:376635-380057 GCF_000469605.1 Apis dorsata
AATATTCCACTTCGTATCCTCCTACAAAATTAATACATATTGCCACCACGTAAGTCTGCCATTACGTCAAACGAACTCGAATCGCAACAACTTTAGAAATCGTCCACAAAGTGTCACAACTCGCACGGTAGGCCAGCCATTAACGCAACTCAAAACAACGACAACGGATCGAATCACAACACGAATCATTCTCGCCTACGCCCACTCATCCCTCCCACGCAACGTTCTCCACCTCGCGAAACGGATCCAAATCCCTTCCAAATCCTGGATACGTTTACAGAAGGGGGTCGGTGGCGGCCGTCACGGCTCATAAATAAAGCGAAGCACAGCTCTCTTTTGAAAATGATCGTACGGAATTTCTGTGGAACGAGTTGAACAGCGCCATGCTTTTCGAACGTGTCAGCGTGTTTATCAGTGGAAATAGATATCCCGTTTTCGAACCGTCGCCCGGCGACGAGACATTATCCTAAAACAGTTGGTAACAGGTGGATCGTACCGACAGAGCGGATCGAGGCGATGGCCGCGCGCTGGACGGAAGGAACGTCGCGGAATGTCGACAGGTCGTTGATTTCCCCGATCTTTGGCCACGGCGATCGGCGACCGCCAGCTGCGAGACCACCGAAAGGTCACAAATCAACCGGGATAGGGGGCTGAATGACGCAAAACACGCCTAGATAAATTTAAATCGCGCGTACAGAGACGAGAGTTTTCGCGATACTAGCCTCGGTTTGTCACTGGCCGGGAGCCAGTCGACGATGTGTATCCGATCCCTATCGCCGAGCCTTGATTTGGATTTCTGCTTGAAAATAGGAATTTTCGTTTCTCCGTAAATGCAATTAGCTTCATCCTCGAGAATCGTATATGGAAGAAGAAATTCGTTACTTGGTTTAACCTAACCTAACTTTTCTTTGAGAAAGAGAGAGAGAGAGAGTGAAAGAATCGTTAGACAACGAAAAATAAAGGTGGAAAAGGAAAACGTTAACGTCTCAAAAAAAAGAAGAAAAAAAAATATTCTAATCAAATTAGACCATTCCAGGCGTCCGCGTGTGGCGGACAGTTATAAATAGATTCAAAAACTATTGCTTTTCAATCCGCGTGGCGAGAGGTTTTCACGGGAGGAGGGAGGAGAGGGGGAAGAGCGGTGTGACGCGGGTAAAACGAAGGAAAAAGAAGCGCACGAAAGAGGGTTGAAGAAGGAGGCGAAGCTCGATCGTCGAGGCGAGCAAGGGAGAAAGAGAAGGTAGGTAGACGGGTTTCTCTCTTCGAGGCGAAGCTTTTATGCCGAAGTTTGCGAGTGCCGGGCCGCCTCGGATCATTTGTTATCTTCCACGAGAAAGCTCTCTCTCCCCGACGCAAATAGGTTTGTTTCTGGCCGCTTTAAACGCTTCACAATAATCCACACGAACCCAAATTCAATTAACGCCTCTCTCTCGCCGTTGCCGACGCCCAACCTTCCTCTCCTTCCCTTCTCCCCTTCTTCCTCTTCCGCACTTTGTACCCGTTGACAGGGAACGAAAGTCGCGCGCTGCTCGTTCTTTCGCTCTCTTCTCTTTCACACTGTGACGACCGTGGACCGACGGAATATTGACGTACGTGCTTGGAACTACCGATGACCTTGGAACTACCGTTCTCCAGCTACCGAGAGATGGCGAGCCATTCTTGAAAAATTTTTATTTAAAACTTTTTTAAAAAAAATTGTGAGGCAGAAAATTAAAAATATCGTAAAATTTTGTTACCTTTGAGATCGCCCTTTGTTCGAACGAGTTTGAATTGAGTCTTTAACTTAACGAAAGATGGCGAATTCTTGCATAATTTTATTTTTTTGGAAATTTAAATTAATGGTTTGTCGTAAAATTATACTTCGATTTCACCAATTTTTTTAAACGTTTGAGCAAGTTTAGAACGGTTTCTCTAATTGATTCGATTTGACGATTTTTCTGAATATTTGAGATCCTTTAAAATACATTTCACTTCACCTTGAATTATTCCAATTCTCAAGTAAGTCAACGACGCAATTCACGATCAAGAATCAACCAACGACATTGCCAATCCTCCACGTTTTCTTTCTTCCTAATCTCTCAATTCTTGGGAACAACACGGTAAATCATAGCTGGCCCAGAATTAGATGCTGTCCTTTCAATGGGTCACTCATCCCCACAGAATCGAGAATAACACACAGGGATTGCGTGGACGCAGGGGATTGAGTTCACGCGCGCGCAACAAACTGTCCGAGGGGTCACTTTTGTACCGAGAAAAACGAAGAAAAAGGGAAGAGGAGGACGACGTGAGAGACATCTGTGTGCGTGCAGAGAGAGAGAGAGAGAGGGAGGAATGACGGCCTGGAACGACGATGGAACGGGATTGAGGAAGAATGGGGAATAGTGGGTACGCGTCTCCATCCATCAGGCAACGGTTCGACACACGCGACTCGAACCTACGGACAACCACCGAATGCATTATCTTCCGCTCGCCAGTGGATCCGGCCATCCCCGATGCCTTTTCGATAATCAGAGCGTTTAGGCCTCTTTATGCATTCGTCGAATAACGTATGGCTCGACCGATACCGATGTCACTGTCCTTGCCTTTCAACGTTCTCTCTCCGCGCACTGTCTGCCTTATACGTTTCTGCACAATCGAGAACGTCCTTGGTACACTGGATGCGAAGACTATGGGCGAAAGTACGGCCCTGGAATTTGCTAGACGAGAGGTTAGGAATCTCTGCGGTTGATTTCGAAAAGGATTTTATCTTACGAAGAACAACGATAATCGTTTAGACTGTTTATACTGTGTAAAAAGTAAAAAGATTTAGGAATTTAGTTAGATTGAAGAGTTTAAGAGTCTCTTGAAAGCTCGATGATATTTTTTACATAGAACTTCGAAGACAATGGTAACGATGGATATAATAATAGTCAATGATAAAAAGTCCGTAAGCGAAAGTACGTTTCAAAAATTTGCCAAGAATTGAGGTTAGAAAGGAATCGAAGAACTGTTATATACATTGGATGAATTATAAGTGGAGAAGAAAAAGGGGACTTTGTATTCGATTACATTAGCTTTGAGGTTAGAAATCTCTAAAGCATGAAGAAACCTTCCTAACCTCTTCATCAATATCAATCGTCCACCAATAGAACCAATCAACCGAGTTCGCTGTGAAGATGCCGATATAATGTACAAGTACCAAATCAGATTTTTGTCGATTAATTGGCAACGGCCGATCGAACACTGGTCCACAAACACTTTTCACACTAACACGAAATGCACGCACACCGCGCGAACGTCTCGGGCAATGTTCCTGCCGCGGGAAAATTAATGACTTACCTTCAACGGGAACAATACAGTCAGCTGCGACTCTTTACGTGCTGCGAGGAGAGCGAGGCTCTCTCTCTCGCCTCTAAGGTCGAACAAAAACACACAAACCGGGG
>NW_006263391.1:380270-382128 GCF_000469605.1 Apis dorsata
TGTGTGTGTGTGCGCCACGGCAAGAATGCGTGCGCTATGATTTTTACAAGTTTTTCGTTGTTTTTCGATCGCGTCCGTTGGCGCGAGAGTACGTCGCGTGCAATTCGACACGGCCTCGCTGGATTATCATCGTGCTCTATACGGTCCTTCTCTCGGACGTTCTTTCCTCCTCCCCCTCCTACTCCTTCACTGCTACATTGTTGGCAATTATACACTTCCTACCGTACCACGATTTTAGGATGCTCGTATTTTCGTTGCGGCCAGACGCCGCGCTCGCTTACCGGAGCCAAACCGTTTTATTTCAGATTTAAGCTTCGGATTACGGAACAATTCCAGAAAATCTATACTAATAAGTGGATCTCTAGAATTAATCCGAGACGAGTCTAAGTTTAGATTTCGTACTTTTTTGGTATGCTTAAATTTAACAATTACCTGAATTGATATTATTGAGATTTAGACGATATTGGAAGAAAATCTTTGATTATTTGCGATACAAGGTTACTTCTGGTTTCGTAACGTTTCCTCTTAATTGGAAGAAACAAGAAAAGAATTATTTAATTATAACTCGATCGTAGATAGGATAATGTTCCAGTAAAATTCAGTAGAGTCCTTTGAGAGCATCGAGGCGCCATCTGCTTCTTATTTTCGATGCAGGGCGCACGCGTCGCGGATAGATAATCATCGGAAACGCGTCTCTCTTTCGTACAGGCTACCGTCCTCTATGAATCATGCAGCGCACCGATGTGTTTCAGGTCAGCTTGTTCCTCTTAGGAGGCTGTCGGTTTTGATCGGCCATGGCGTTCCTCCTGGTTACCCTAGTCGGATGGTGGCCGAGCCTTCGTGGTACGTAAGCCTCGCGCGAGCATTTATTTATGGTCCCGGATCGCTGGGGTGTACGTGGAACCGCCTCTACACAACCATAATGCCCTCTTCTCGGCGAGCGTCGCCTATCGAATCAACCCATCCCCCCTCGCCCCATTTCGATACGTTTTACACGATTCGAAATTCTGTTTCTCCAGTCGATTTCATAATTTTTTGTTTTAATCAATGGAATTCGATCGAGAGATCTAGGGATTTTTGTTCTAGGAATTTTATCGAGAAAATCTCCATATGTTCTCTAGGGAAGAAAATATTAGCTCAATTTATATCTTTGCAAGTGTGAAATAATGAAACTAGAGATTTCGTTCCAGGGAAAATTAAAATTATATATTTTTATAATTCGACCGTTAAACGGAATCAAAATTTTGAAAAAATATATAAGATGGATAGTTTTTCGATGAAACGAGTGGCGTTTGGAAATCTTATCCAAGAGTAAGAATTCACAGTGATGCGTAAACCTCACGCAAGCATTTATTTATGGTCTCGGGTCATCGGGTGTGCGCGGGGGCCGCCTCTGCGCCGTACTTTAACAGAACATATATTTTACACGCGGAATAAAGCTGTTTCCTACTTAATTCCGCCTTCCACTTTGATCCACGATGAAAGCGCTCCTCGTTAATTGACGCAACATCATGCGATAATTGGCGAACGTCAAGGACTATCTCGCGGCATTTTGTATCCACCAATCTTCACCTAGAATCAACTCACTTTCAAACCGTATAATATATAATTTTCTCGATTATTTATTTCTTTCTTTTTTAATATCGTATTATTTTATTCTTGCCTCGAGGAAAGAAAAAAAGTGACACAATTTCCAATCCCATTTATAATAAATATCCTCATGAATAAAATTCCAAATTGGATATACTCTACATAACCATTAAGCAAGGATTACGACGAGATCCCACAAGCCACTCCGACTAATCACTCCACCCCTCCGAAAATCATAAATCTCTCTCTCTCTCTCTCTCTCTCTCTC
>NW_006263391.1:382708-385800 GCF_000469605.1 Apis dorsata
AAATGACCGGTACAGCGCCTACTTCTCCGTTCCCTCCGACCATCAGAGCCGGTCGATCCGAAAATAGTTCGCTAGGGGGGTGTAAAAAGGGGACGGCGATGCAAGTTGAGCGTGATTCCTCCGCCCGAGGAGGAGATTGAAATACATCCTGTACAGGATAATTATGCGAATTGGACCGCGCGTGTACGTAAACTAATCGGCGCAAAGATATTTTTTTTCCAGATTTCGCCGGGATATAAATGAAATAGCGAGAGGGGAATTATATATCGAGGGTAATTGTATGTGAATCGTTGTGAAAAAACGCGAAACGCGCCGTGTCATCAGGCATCTAATAAATCGCTTCGAGTAATTTTCAATCTTATTATTAACCCAGCATTTTCGCTTCTTCGCTTTCCAACTTGCGATTATTATCTCTTCTCCCAGAGCAGAAAGAACTCAGAGCGCCAGTCGTTGCGCAATTTTTCCAGGAGAAACAGATTGCTGCTCGTTTTAATCTTCGCGTTGCGTGTCCTTTCCAGATCGAAAGGGTTTGGAAACGGAAAGGTGTGCTGCTTGTTGCACTCCCGTGCACCAACTCCTCGCCAGCCATGAACGTCACCGTGACCAATCCTTCCTCCTCCAGCGCAGCTGATGCTCGAGCTTGTCCCTTTTTATCGCGCGTCAAAGTGCCATACTCGTCTCCCCTTATGTTTTTCCTCGCCGTTAAAACTACCTTCTACGATCTTGGCCAACGAGACTGGACGTAATTAAATTCCAATTTCTTCGATCAATTTTATGTATTTCGAAGAAAATAAGATTATCTATGCGAGGCACGTGTAATATGATTCATTACAAAAAGAAGAAAAGAGATATATTTATTTTCATATTGGTCGAGGGGGAAATATCTTCTTCTATCCTCCTCGAACGTATGCAAATATTTTTCGTAGTTGATTAATCGAGCAAAGGGACGAGCAAGAAATTTGAATCGGATAAAAAATCGTCTCGTGCCAATAAGACTTTCGTCTCGATAATTCGAAATAGACGAATTTTTCTTATAATAATCCCAAAATCGTTCTAATTAAAAGGATCGCGTTATCATTATTCATCTCGTTTGAAGATATAAAAACAAGAATTTGAGAAACGAATATAATTTAATTGTAACATGAATCGATGGATGATAGTGGAGGATGAATCAGGACAAATCACGGTAAGAAAAGATAAATGAAACGAACGAAATGGACGGATAATTGGATCTGCGACGCGGCCATTCAGCGTACGCTAATATAGATAAAACGAAATAAAACGAGGAATCGTGCCAGGTGGAGTCGTAAACGAGGAACGTTACCACCGGTGGACGGCTCGATTGGCCTCGTGTCGCATCGAGCCAACGGACGCCATTCGAGAGGAGGCTATAAATTTTCTGCGGAGCGAAACACGAGCTTTTTTTTCTTTTTCTTTTTTCACAATCGCCGTCCCGTCATCCGTTGGACGGATCCGTCCCAACCGAATCTTTTTGCCGTTCCCGTTTTTAAATCGGCTAGTAAACGGCTAGTGGTGGACAATTTGTCGGAATAACAAGCCTTTCGTGATTTATAATAATCCACGGCTCGAAATTTTAATTTCGTGCTTTAAATTCCGATCTGAGATTTCCCTTCGAAAAATTATTACGAGTACATTTACCTTGGTTGAAAAGACGGGCCTGTGGACGGAGGAAATAATCATAGAAATTGTTATAGAAATTATAAAAGTTATCGACCGAGACTGGAAACGTGAAATATTTTCGAAAATTAATTTAATATCTAAATAATGCGAATTATTATCTTAACCGATTGAGTTAAAAGTAGCTAAAAAAATCTCGAGTGATTAAAACTTGCTAGATCCCATTTTTCACGTAACCTCCAATTCGTTACAATTATTTCCTATTTCTTCATTTCAACGAAATCCTTCGTTTCGAACGAAATTTAAATTATCGAAGAGATAAAAAAAATTATTATTACAAATTTTTCCTTTCCACCGAATTGAATAAACACAAATCTTGTAGAGGGGAAAAAGAAGAATTATTCTCCTGCGTTCCGTCTCCAGTCGTAGAAAAAGGAATCGTGACGAGATCATTCGTGGTTCGAAGGTGTGTGGTTTTGTCGCGGGAAAACCAAGGGCGTGTTAGGAGCGTGTAAACGTGGTCGGCAGGCAGGCCGAGCGAAGGAGAGAGAGGGAGAGAGAGAGAGAGAGAGAGAGCGAGGAGGAGGGTGGGGGGCATTCAGAGGCGGCTCGTAAATTTTCAGGAGCGGGAATCCTGGCTCGGGGGAGGGGTTTGGCCGAAAGAGAGCGAGTGCAGGGGCATAAGGATCAAGGATCTCCCGTGGCGAGAGCGGTGGGCCACGCGGAGCAACAGGCGGCCCACTTCGCTCCCGGCACACATCCATTACCCCATCGGCTCATCCCCGCACGTTCTAGCTGCTTGCAATGAAAATTTATGCCCTAATAAGTGATTTGTACTCCGAGCCCGAGTCGGCCAAATTGCCCGCCCTTCCCCCTCCCACCCGCTCGCCCGCAGCCGCGAGCCGCAGCGCGTGCTGCGGCCATTATTATAACCACGGCTCAGCATTTTTTTAAAGATGGCTCCCACTTGTCAACCACCTCGCTTCATTCTTTTCTTTCGAGAAATTTTTGCTTTCTTTTTTCTTTTTCTCGTGATGAAGATTATCGCAATTAATCAATTCGATGTTGGAGAGGTTTCTCTTTGCCTGGTGGAAGACGTGAGATTTTCGTGTGCAACATCCTTCGATCGAAAATTAGGTAAGCATTGTTAATAAAATAACGCGTTTAACGAAGCTCGAGGGAAATTTTTTTAAAGATGGCTACTCGATAATCATTCTAGATTTTCTTTCGAGAAATTTTTGCTTTCTTCTTTCTTTTTTTCGTGATGGAGATTATCGCAATTAATCAATTCGATGTTGGAGAGGTTTCTCTTTGCCTGGTGGAAGAGGTGANGATTTTCGTGTGCAACATCCTTCGATCGAAAATTAGGTAAGCATTGTTAATAAAATAACGCGTTTAACGAAGCTCGAGGGAAATTTTTTTAAAGATGGCTACTCGATAATCATTCTAGATTT
>NW_006263391.1:385919-386776 GCF_000469605.1 Apis dorsata
CCTTTCGAGGAATTGTTGAATCTTTTCATGGGAATTGCGATTATTCCTTCTTGGAATCTGTAAACGTAGAGAGTTAATGTTATATTCGAAATTCACATTCGTGATATTATAGGATTACGATATTATTAATATATTCGTTGAAAATTTTGATCAAAACTGATCTTTAAGTAACAAATTCTCAATGGCTACTTGTCAATCGTCTTCTTTATCATTTCTTTCGAGGAATTTTTTTTTTTTTTGATGATGGAGATTGCAATTAACATTCGCTCTTGACGAATTTCGACGTGTGAGGGAAATTTTTTAAAGATGGTTACTTGTCAAGCGTCTTCTCTATTATTTCTTTCGACGAATTTTTTTTTTTGATGATGGAAATTGCAATTAATATTCGCTCTTGACGAGTTTCTCGTTTCCATTTTCGTGGAATTATTAAATATAATGACGTGATATTATAGAGTATAATATCATAATATATTCGTTGAAAATTCTGATCGAAACTGATATCTACAATCTAGCAAATTCCCATAAATTAAGCATTGTTAACGCGTTCGACGAAGTTCGACGTGTGAAGGAAATTTTTTTAAAGATGGCTGCTTGTTTATTCTTTCCTTTCGAGCAATTTTTTTTTTTTAATGATAAAGATTCTCATTCTCGTAGATTTTTGTGTATAACATCTTCTTATCCATGATAAATTAAATAAATTAAAAATAAAAAAAAATAAAATAAATAATTAAAAAAAATTAAATAAGCATCGTTAACAAAGCTCCTGTGAAAAATATTTTTTCAAAGGTGGCTAGCTGTCTATTCTTTCCTTTCGAGGAATATTTTCTTTTTTTTAATGATAAATTTTTTAATAAAGA
>NW_006263391.1:386809-387011 GCF_000469605.1 Apis dorsata
CTCATTCTCGTGGAATCAATTTCGGTGAGATTTTTGTATAACATCTTCTGATCAAAAATTCCCATGATAAATTAAATAATCTTTAATAAAGCTCCTGTGAAGAAAATTTTTTTAAAAATGACTACCTATCTATTCTTTCCTTTCGAGCAATTTTTTTTTTTTTTTAATGATAAAGATTCTCATTCTCGTAGAATTTCGGTGA
>NW_006263391.1:387062-387281 GCF_000469605.1 Apis dorsata
TTTCTGTGTATAACATCTTCTTCATCATCCAAAATTTCCATGATAAATTAAATAAATTAAATAAATTAAAAATAAAAAAAAAAAAATAATTAAAAAAAAATTAAATAAGCATCGTTAACAAAGCTCTTATGAAGAAAATTTTTTTAAAGATGCTACCTGTCTATTCTTTCCTTTCGAGGAATATTTTCTTTTTTTTAATGATAAATTTTTTAATAAAGA
>NW_006263391.1:387299-388218 GCF_000469605.1 Apis dorsata
TTTAATAAAGATTTTTAATAAAGATTCTCATTCTCGTGGAATTTCAGTGAGATTTTTGTATAACATCTTCTGATCGAAAATTCTCATGACAAATTAAATAAGCATCGTTAACAAAGCTCCTGTGAAGAAAATTTTTTTAAAGATGGCTACCTGTCTATTCTTTCCTTTCGAGTAATTTTCCTTTTTTTTAATAATAAAGATTCTCATTCTGATGAAATCAATTTCGGTGATATTTCTATATATATAATATCCTCGTTAAAAATTCAGAATTCCCCACTTCTGAATTAAGCATTAACGCGTTCACGAGGTTCGACGTGTGAAGGAAAAATGACACGAGCGTGCAAGCGTTTTAACGCGGAACTGGCTGTGTATATACGAAGGGAGAGAGAGAGAGAGAGAGAGAGAGAGGGAGGGGGAGAGTATATATTGCTCATGCGCGTTGATTGATTAATGCATACTAATGAAAAGAATTTTTGTTGTTGCTTAAAAATGAAATAGCCGACACGACCGGGAAAACCAGTTCCAATCCTTCTAGCCGTGTTAGTTTCGCCTGTTAGCCACGGTTATAATCGTTGATGCGCGCATACGTGCGCTTCTGCCTTCGTGGATTCTTCGAACATCTCTCTCTTTCTATATATATATATCCCTCTCTCTCCCTCTGGTGGCTCGTTAATTCGTTATTAGAGAGACGAGTTCGAAAAGCGATCGAATTTAATTTGAGGTTCGAAAAGAGATATTCTCTTGGATGGATGAATTGTTGTTATTACAACGAGAGAGCAGGTAGGCATAATGATGATGATTTTGCTAACGATGATGTCGATGCTCTGCTATTATTGTACACAGAGATACGTTAAGTAGGTTTTTTTTTTTTTTTTTTATACGATTTTAGTGTACGAAGAAGAAGGAGAAATTTCGATGG
>NW_006263391.1:388264-390878 GCF_000469605.1 Apis dorsata
CAAACTGGGGAGGGGGGGATATTATTGGAAGAAATTTCTTAAATAAAGAAATTCTGTAATACACGAGTTACTTCGATTTAATTCATTTGTTTAAAATGCAAATGATAGAATAAATGTTAAACAAGTGATTTGCGTTATTTTTAAACTTTTACTTTTGGCTATTTTCAACTTTTTGAGATCGAAGCGCTCAAAAAATAATCGCTTAACTGTGGATTCAAGTGATCGTGGAGAGTTTAATGGTTGAAAAACGCTTTGACGAGTTGTATAAATAATATTCACGTAGAATAAAAATGTTATCTAGGATAAGTAATTAATTAATTATTTATTCTTCGAGCTTAATCACGAAGTTTCCTCGAAGAGAAATATAAAATAGCTCCACTACAGAATCTTATTTTATTATATAGAAGAATTATATAGATTATATAGATATTATTATATATTATATAAGAAATTCCTTTAAGTGTAATGGCTAGTAGTTCGTTTTTCTCGATAACGAGATAATTTCCTTATCTGCTCCGTATGAAAAAGGTATACTCTGTGACTCGACAACGAATCGAAAGTTGGACAAGGAGTTTAACTCATTTCGATCGCTACTACCTTGACCCAAACACGGCCAGACCCGATCGAATCGCAAACTATTTATTGCAACATCGACCAAACAAATATACCCCCCCCCCCTCTCCGATATAACAGCTCCTCGTATTATCCGCTCGTTATCCTTATCCGCCTCTCTTGACAAGTTCCACTCCTCGAAACCGATCCTCAAACGACGTCTCAATAACGAAATTGCGAGAATCTTTTGATAGATAGATAAGGGAATATAAAGTTTGTGGATATAAAATATCGTAATAAGTATGTAGGAATGAATTCAATGACGTTGTTGTAATGTAAACAACATTTCTATTAATAGATACGTAACGATGGATTTCACGTTGCAGTCTTCATTATTATTTCCATCATTTGCAATCTTCGCCTGTGGAAAAATATTATCCGTGTTGAGATGAGCGATGATCGAATGATTTGGAAAAATTTTGAACATGTTCGAGTAAAAGCGAAGGAAATTGGAAAAAGTTGATATTTTTCCTATTATTGTTGTTATTAATCGCGAGGGGGGAAAAGGGAGGAGAAAGCGGTGGAATTTTAAAAAGCAGTTGCAACTTTCATGAAAGTTGCCGAGACCCGGATTTCCTCGAATCCGTGTTTTCCTTCGATCTTTCTCCTCCGCGTTTACCTAATTTTAACGTTTATCGTTGATCGATTTCTTCCTCCACGTGTTGGACACGTGGGTTTATTGTAAAAAAATGAACGAGTCGCTAAATGCCGCTACTGTCCCGTTACGGGATGCCAGATGCGCGAAACCCATTCACAAATTTATTATCCCTTCGATATCGATATTCCCGTCCTTCATTCGAGACACGAAAGAAAACGTTATAACTTCTTCTTCTTGTTCACCTAAAAACAACGATTTCCAATGATTGCTCGTCTCTATATAAATATTTTCCCATTTTTCTGCGCCGCGTGAGGATAAAATAAAATAAAATAAAGTAAAAAGTATAAAGTATTCGTTGAAAGAAAATATGGAAGAAATATCTCTTTTTCCCAAGTAAATTACAAATTTATCGTATTATACGTTTCACAAGTTAAAAGAGTGGATCTCGTCGGTCAAAAAAGAAATATATATATATATATATATATACGATAATAATAAACTGATTGCCTCGAACATCGGCATTATTCGTTTACGAGCAAACGAACGCGCGATTACCGTCGCTTCGTCCGGAGGAGGAGGGGGGAGGATCATCGCCGTATGCTTATTTATGAGAGAAACGGGTCGGCCTGTAATTACGGCCGAGCCACCACCAACCACCTTCCGGCAACGTGCAACGCGTTGCCGAATCGTTGACCTCGGAGGGAAATATATAATTGCGCGATCGTTCGATAACTGGTCGCGCGAGATCTCGTTTACCGGCACGCTTAAATTGGCTGGATCGAAGGAAGGAGAGCGGCCGTGCTTAAATTGGGCCGTGTTTCGAGTCGATCGAGCGGATCGAAACTTACGCGTGTTTACATTACGACCAATTTTTCCGCCCAGCTATAAAACACGCACGCAAATTTATGTAAATTAAATTTTTAAGCGCATACGAAATTCGACTTCGACTTGTCGATAATAATAAACTCGGCTTGAAATTATACGTAAACCGAATTTTTAATCGTTGTTTAATATATAGGAGATAATTAATGCTGATGTTTCAAGAAAATTGTAAAAAGATTCTCCAAATAGCTCGATAAATAAACCAAGGTTTCGATCTAGCTGCGTGCTCGATGGACATTAAGCTTTCTCGAGTCATCGAAGAAGTCTTCGAGTTAATTCTCTTCGATTTATTTTTTTCTCCCTTTTAGAAGAGTCTAGAATCCGATCGAATCGAATTCGCGAGAAATTGGAAAAGTTAGATCCCTACGTTATCTAACGATCTTTCATTCTTTTCACTTCTTCCTTTTCGAATATCTGCGATTATTAATCTCGCGTAAAAAAAAAAAGAAAAAAAAAATTATTCTTGGCTTCACGACGAGACTCGTTGCAAGTCTTTTTTTTTTTTTTTTTCCTTCTTAAAAA
>NW_006263391.1:391059-391655 GCF_000469605.1 Apis dorsata
TGCAAATTCCGATCGCGATATCGAGGATCTCGTATTATGTACGAGATAATTACGCGCGCGATATAATTCGAGGAAGGAGAACTTTAATTGCGTGCATCCATTTTCTTGGAATAATTATGCCTCTCGATTTTTTGAATCTACTATATTTTTTTTCTACACTGTTTACTCGATAAAAAAAAATAATAATAATATACAATTCTGGAATATAACATATTCTTCGTATATTTATCGAACGATGTCATCTCGGCCTCGAAGGAAAAGGGGGGGAGGGGGAAAAAAAAGTTTGATCGAGCAAATTACCTTCCCCTATATGGACGTGTGTTTACTCACGAGCGTACGTAATCCATTCGTTAAATCGGAATTTCATTAAGAGATAATGTAAAAGTGTAATCTTCTTCAAAGTTTTGCTACATCATGGATCAAATTCAACACGAAACGGAATAATTCTCTTCTATTTATTCTCAATGTGAGATATAAACATAGAGCGATATACATAAATAATAACATTTAATCTACCGATAATAGCTAGCCATTTTTCAAACGAATCGTTTCTAATCCGAATAGAAACAATTCTAATTCAATTTTTTTTTTTTTTT
>NW_006263391.1:391852-393850 GCF_000469605.1 Apis dorsata
TCTTCCTATCTTTAAATAAATTTCATCAAACTCAATTTTCCAAAAATCGAGAACACGTCAATACGATAATCGAATCCAAATATATTCTATTCACTGTTTTATTATTTATGATTGTATCCATCGCGATCCACTTTCCTCGAATTATTTCGAAGGGGAGCGTAATTTGCCGGAAGAAAATGTTGGAAAACGTGCGGATTTTAACGTTCGGTTTCTTCGAGTCGGCTCGTTTACGCGTGTCTCGACCCAAAGCGTCGCGACGCTCCGAGCATTTCTACGTGTCGAAACCCTGACGAATCAATTATTATCCCTGCGGATGATGTCCATCTCGAAAATAGCTTCGATTCCAAGTTGTCGGCCAATTTTTTTTCTCTCTTTTTTTTATATTATATCGTATTTTCAAACGCGAGAGAAATATTTAAATGCACGATTATTTTTAGAAAAAGAACAAATCTCTTTGCAATGAATTGCGACGTTCGATTAATAAGTTATGAATTTACATGTTTGCTGATTGATTATTTATTCTCGATACCTAAGGCGAATATCGTCGATGCAGTGAATGTTCTGCGACGGAAGCAGGAACTCAGTCTTTAATAGTTTAAAGATTTTGTTTTTAATCTTATCCTACAAATTTTTTTTTTTGTTATTTGATATGTAATTGTCCCTAATATAAACAGAAATTAATCCTTTAATATTAACTAATAGGAATAGATTATTATATAAGTTCTGAGAGAATTACTCACAAAAATGAAAATATCCACTATTCTGAATAAATTTCTCATTCCTTTAGAATTTTATTTTTGATTCATCATTAACTCTGGATTGAAATTGTAAATACAATTTTTAATATCGAATAATTTAGTCAAAAAATGAAAATAATTCTGAATAAATTTTTCAATCCTTGAGAATTTTATTTTTGATTCATCATCAACTTTGGATTGAAATTGTAAATACAGTTTCTAATATTGCATAATTTTTTGAAAGCTTTCTCAAAAAATGAAAATAATTCAGAATAAATTTCTCATTCCATTAGAATCCTATTTTTGATTCATCAATTCATGAAAATTTACTCAAATATGAAAATATCCACAATTTAGAATAAATTTCTCCCTTTGAAATTTTGTTTTTGATTCATCAACTCTGGATTCATCAATTCAACTTTTAACTTACTCAAAAATGAAAATATCCACAATTTAAAATAAATTTCTCATTCCTTTAGAATCTTATTTTTGATTCATCAATTTAACTCTGGAAAGTTTATTCAAAAATGAAAATACCCACAATTTAAAATAAATTTCTCATTCCATTAGAATCTTATTTTTGATTCACCAATTCAAAACTCTGAAAGCTTTCTCAAAAAATGAAAATAATTCAGAATAAATTTCTTATTCCTTTAAAATTTTATTTTTGATTCATCAAATCAACTCTGAAAGCTTCCTCAAAAAATGAAAATAATTCAGAATAAATTTCTTATTCCTTTAAAATTTTATTTTTGATTCATCAAATCAACTCTGAAAGCTTCCTCAAAAAATGAAAATAATTCAGAATAAATTTCTTATTCCTTTAAAATTTTATTTTTGATTCATCAAATCAACTCTGAAAGCTTCCTCAAAAAATGAAAATAATTCAGAATAAATTTCTTATTCCTTTAAAATTTTATTTTTGATTCATCAAATCAACTCTGGAAAGTTTACTCAAAAATGAAAATACCCACAATTTAAAATAAATTTCATTCCATTAGAACCTTATTTTTGATTCAACTCTAAAAAGTTTACTTAAAAATGAAAATATCCACAATTCAGAATAAATTTCTCATTCCTTTAGAATCTTATTTTTGATTCATCAATTCAACTCTGGAAAGTTTATTCAAAAATGAAAATATCCACAATTTAAAATAAATTTCTCATTCCATTAGAATCTTTTGTGATTCATCAATTCAACTCTGGAAAGTTTATTCAAAAATGAAAATACCCACAATTTAAAATAAATTTCTCATTCCAT
>NW_006263391.1:393915-395374 GCF_000469605.1 Apis dorsata
AGTTTACTCAAAAATGAAAATACCCACAATTTAAAATAAATTTCTCATTCCATTAGAATCTTACTTTTGGTTCAACTCTGAAAAGTTTAAAATGAAAATATCCACAATTCAGAATAAATTTCTCAGAAAATTCTACTTTCGATTCATCAAATTCATAAAAATTGCAAATACAATTTCCAATTCGTCCGCATCACTCAAGTGCGCTCGAGTATCAAATCGTTATTGTCAAACGCGTCCATCAAACGGACAAAGTAAAAATCCCTTGTGTAAATTTCAATCGTCTCCAACAGAGTTGCAAGACAGAGGATCGGTTTTAGAAAAGGCTTACAACGAGCCCTTTGCTTCGAGGATCGTTTACGGGAGACACGGACGGGCCGATGCTCGTCTAACGTAATTATCTCGGGCACAATTCACCCTTTGACGAGAAGGACTTTTAGTGATTTACGACCCCTCTCCCTTCCCTTCGTTATTCGCGACACGCGGTTATCAGCGGTTGCATTTACCGATGCTCTCTCTCTCTCTCTCGAGTTAAGCAAGCAATTAAGCCTAGCAAGCTTGGACGTGGAAAAGATTCGCCGTTTTCAACGATGAAAAGACGCCTGTTGTGATGCTCGAGCGAGTACCGCTTCTAAATTTGATTCTCTCTCTCTCTCTTTCTCTGGATATTAATCTGACCAATTCGAGCGTACACACTTTCCATACGTCTTTTAATAATAACGCGTGATCAAAGCAAGGAAGGAAGTGTTGAATATTTCATTTGGTCGATTCGAATAATAATTCAGGTACAACTTGTCGGGTTAAACATAAAGTTTCTTTCAGTTCAATCCACTCGTTGAAACGGTTATTATTAATCCATGTATAACCTTCTCATATTATTTGCGATTCTTATTGTCATTATGGTTTGAACGATGACTATTAAATGGTCATGAAAGAAAAATAAAATTACAATTCGTATTGATTTTAGACCATAGCGGAATTTCGAAAAAATTGAATCCTCAAAAATAAGGAAATACCTATTATTCCAGCAACCAACAGTGTCCCACTCTATTGAGAAAAGAAGGAAAGAAAAAAGCACAGTTACAACTTCAACTATTTATAAATTTCCCCCAAATCTTCATCGATAATCGTTACCGATTCCAATCCCTCGAACAGTCACGAATTTTCGAAAATTTTTTCTCCCGTGAACTCGAAGCTCGAGAGAGGGAGAGGAGGGGGAGGAGGCGTGAGCGGACGGAGAGGAAGTCTCGAGGCGGTGGAAACGAGCTCTTTGGTTTTCGTTTATCCCCGTTTGGGAGGTCCGTCGAATGGGTCCCTCGGCCTTCGTTCGTGAGAGGCCAGACGCTCGAGAGGGTCGAGGAGCCGGCCGAAACTGAAAGAAAGAGAGAAAGAAAAGAGAGAGAGAGAGAGACGGAGCGAAGAAGGAGCGAAGGGGAAGAGAGGAGGGGGAGGGCCCCCTCCC
>NW_006263391.1:395573-396950 GCF_000469605.1 Apis dorsata
CGCGCATACGTAGAGTTACACACGATATCATAATACCATTAATTCTTCGTCAAATTCCCCGCTGACTGAATCATACTGGCCGCGCAGTAAATCACCACGGTGCGACTAATGTGAACGCGACCGACCACCGCTCCCTCGCTGTCTTATCTCCTGTGTGAACCGCGCACGGGGGCAGGTGGATCCTCCTCCTCCTGTTGGACCGCGCTTAAGAATCACTCTTCACTAATTTCACTCGCGTTTTCCCTTCTACTATGTATGCTGAGTGGACACTGAAAAACTTGTTGTTGTTGTTGGTATGTTCGTTGGTAATACGAGGAGAAAAATATTGCATGTGAAAGTGTATAGAAGAGGAGAGGGGAGAGGAGGAGGGCGGGGGGGGGCAGGTATATCGCGATGCGAGCATTTTTTGCGAGCGTCGGTTTCGAGGTTATCTTTATTTTCTTAAATGGAACGTTATGTTCCTTTTTTGTGCAACATTCTGATGTTGAGAAAGCCTATAAGATGTTCTGTCTTGTTCTGTCTCTCCTATTGGGGGAGAGTTAGGTTAGGTTTGAAGTTAGATTTGTGTCTGTTTATTTCTTCGTATTTCTCTCCGTGTTCCGTCTTTTATGCAATCGCTCTTTTGATATTGGCGAAAACAGAGACGTGAACGAGTGGTAGACGCGTGGGTACACGTTGGATTTTTTAAAAGCGGTTAAAATTTCTTGTTTAATTTTTGCAAGAATTGAATCTCTTCCTCTCGGAACGCGAGTAAAAGCGAGTACATTTTTTTTTTTTTTTTTTTTTAAAGATTGGAGAGAATTCTAGCTGGTAGGTTATATAATTTAATTACGAAAATCGAAAGTGTTATTAATAATAATATGTTGAATGTGTTTAAGGATTATTAAATATGGCGAGTTTTTTTAGCATTTCGTAATTTGGTTACAACTAGTTGGTTTCACCTCCTAAGAATCTCGCCTCCTCCGGCTGGTGATTTATCCATTTCGTTTCGCGTTCATAATTTCTTGTCAGAAGAAAACGGGAAACTTTTATATAGAATATCGAATTTTTAACCGGTTATCGAGAGATCCCGATTCTGGCAACAAAAAAATTCCTAGCTAAACACAGAAATTTCGTCTTTCAACGACTCTTATCGGCTCTGTATCCCCCTTAATTATCCATCATCCATCATCCGTCTATCTCTACAAAATCTTAAACGTTTATTCTATTCCAATCCCACTTTTGACTTCTGATTTTTTGGCTACGAAAAAACGACAACAACTTCAACTCGAATTGTCGTTTCTTTAAGAAATTTCTTTAAGAAAAATTAAGTTTATCGCAATATTTTCCTTCCTTTAATATCCTCGAGGATAATTGAATAAAATTCTCTCTCTCTCT
>NW_006263391.1:397027-398240 GCF_000469605.1 Apis dorsata
TAGAAAATAGAAACGAAATAACTGCGACGTTATTTTTCTATTTTTGCACACACATCATCTATCACTCATATCGCCAATCATTACGCGTTATAAACGTGTCCAACATTCGCGACTGGGCTAATTTACACCTCGGTGAGGTGAACGATGAAAATACGAATACGAATGTGATAATAAAATCGATCGTTTTCGATAAAATCGAATTATCTACGGGTTCAAGAATATTCTCTTGAGAATATTTTGTCCAGTATTCGTCAAATGTGATAAATACCGGGAGTGGAAATTATTTTCTCTCTCGCTACTTTCTCCGACTTTTCGAACGTAAAATTCGAGGACTCGATCTCCGCGAGTGGATGCTGCGAATGAATAAAAATCTTTCCAAGATTCGATGCAATAGAAAATACGTCGATTTTCAAGCTAATTTTTGACTATTTGCAGGACCTATAGAAGATCTCTTTTTATCAATCTTCAAACAGAAATTTTTCAATGTATGGACGAGGGAAGAGCATCGAAATTTATAATCGGTCAAAGATACATTTCAGCCGTGATTTAAACAGGAAAATAATCGCGCAAACCGGCAAGAAATCGGATTCCTTTTATGACACACTGGCACAAATTTCCTCGTCCACAAATCAACCGGCTTCTTACTTTTCCACCATGCTTTTCTCTAAACAGCGTTTACAAATTGTATTCGCAAATATATATATACAAAATTCGAACGTGTTTTTAAGGCACACGTTTCGAGGAAACGTCACTGTTATTACCTCTATATTCTTTCGATTGCAATAATGATTGAGAACGTCGCATCGATTTACAGCTTCGAACGTGCTCCCTCCGCGTTTCCTCCGTTTCCCCTCGTGTTCCAAGAAACACGAGAATTTTTCGAAATTCGAACTTCCTTCCCCCCTCGCCGAGGAACACGTGCACGCCTCCCTTGGCAGGGGGTTGAAGAAAAGAAACGCTTGACCGAATCGAATTTAAAAAGAAAATCCTATCCTCCTACCGAATAAAAAATAAAAAAGAAGAAAAGACTTACTCTGGCCGATGTGCACCCTCTTCATCCACGAGTAAATCTTGGGCGGCTCGTTCCCCGTTGGATTGTTCTTGTTGGACGAGTTGTTGCCGGTGCTGGAGGTGCTGGAGGTGGAGGAGGCGGGCGAGGAGGCGGAGGAGGCCGTGGTGAGGGCGGAACTACCCTCCTGGGGCCTGGAGCTGC
>NW_006263391.1:400201-401279 GCF_000469605.1 Apis dorsata
AAACGCGGCAAGGGTTTCTTCTTCCACAAAAAAAAAGATCGAACAACACTCCGTTTTCTTATTTTTCTTCTCTCCTTCGATTCTTCTCGGCGAGAAGGTAAAACGCGCGCACACGAAAACGTCGTTTCAAACGGACTATGCCATCCCCGTGTCGATCTCACGATAATAACGGTAGTCGAACATGTCACACAACTGAACTGAACTTAGAGTAGGCTCTATTCTCCTTGCGTTCACACTCGTTGTAGGCGCGTTGTACAAACACGAAACCTTTAAAAAAAAACGATATTCGATAAGGAAGGAAAGAAGGAAGGAAGAAAGGAAGGAAGGAAGGAAGGAAAGAAGGAAAGAAGGAAGGAAGGAAGGAAAGAAGGAAAGAAAGAGGGGAAAGACGAGAGGGAAAGAGAGAAAGAGAGAGAGAGAAAGAGCCGAGGCGACCTGTGCGTCGAGTTTTACGAGGGCCACGTGGGCCTGGGCTATAAAACTGTCTTCTCGCTTCTTTACGACCTCACGGCTCGCAATTACCTACAGAGAACTCGTCGAGGCAGCGTGCAGTAGCGCGTAACGGCCGGCTTATCGGGTCGCCCCATTGAAGACGAGACCCCCATGCACTTCTCTCTTATTCCCTCTTATATTATCCTTCACTTGCGTGTCCCGTCGTGTCTATCGTTTTATTATAATCCCTTCGAGAACAGCGAGATCCGCGAGTAAACCGAACGCCTCGAAGAAAAAACTGCGGTCGTCGTCGTCGTTGTTGCTCGAAGCAAAGTCGAACGAGGAAAATAATCGGTCTCTTCGTGCACCGATCGTATCACCTCCTCGCATCAGGGGGGTGAAGCTTTATTGCCGCGGCTCGTGTCCCTGTTGCGTGCGCGGAGGGTGGTTGGTATCGTACTGAAGGCCTCGCCACGATCCAACGGAGGCCCCAACGGTGTGTGTGCGGTAGCTTGTCACGTGCCCGCGCTCTCTGCGTGTCAGAGGAGCGCCTCGACCAATCCCCGTCGTTCGTCAAACCTTGATTGGTCTCTCCGCCGGCGTAGGATTCTTCAACCCCGTTCCTTACGTCTCCGACGGGTTTGTG
>NW_006263392.1:0-1278 GCF_000469605.1 Apis dorsata
AATAATAATAATAATAATCTATTTTAAATATATTTTGTTCCATAATAAGATTTAATTCTCTATTATTACTAATTAAGAATAATATTATTTAATTAGTAGGTATTAGTAGGTTGTATCATATGGACTTCCAAGTTACAGCGATAATATTGGTCAGACTGTTATTTTTTGGAGAAGTATTATGCCAATGTGTACAACTTGGTGCGGCGACGATCTGCCAGCAAAGACTATTGATTTGGCGGAGCGCTAGATGCATAGCGAGAACAATATTGAGTGATGAAGTCCGCAATTGTTCTTCAATTTCGACTGATACTCGACCTGAGATCCACTTTCCATATGATTATGTGCTAATCGGTTGCTTCTTACTTGTATCGCATCGGAAAGGAAGTTATGGAGCCGTGCACAGCCTCTCCCTCTTCCCACGATATGACTTGGCATACTTCTCGAGTGTGAAGTATTCACGGAAGATCACCGGTCGTAATCGAGCAGATAGAAGCAAATCTTTCTTCCTCAATTGTCGTTCCTCAATTGTCATGCTGGCGGGAAGAAATAATTGACACGTAGTGGCCTACTGAAGATTTTGTCACATAAGAAGATGATGAAGAAATAGCAAGGGATCCATCGCTCTAACTCGCGATGGTGGTATTATCGGAGAGATGATGGCCCTTTCCTGGTTTCGATGCAATAAACAGCAATTGATCAAATCATTGCGCCACCTTGCGGATACAATTCTCGCTTAAGTTTCGCGATACTTCACAGTCGTATCAGCAAGGACCTCGGATCAAGAGAGCACGGTTCTGTGTCGATGTAGCTACCGAAAAGCATAATTCAGTAACGCTATTTGCCAATGATGTGTCTAAGTGATATAGGCGATGTTCGGGGAACGCTAGAAATATTTACTAAGAATGTCCAGTTCTCCTTGGAAGCGCCACAAAAGATCATTGTGAAGGTTTTAGCCGGTAAAATTCCGGCACTAAAAGATCGACATCCTGATTTTCTCTCCTCTAAATAGGGCTGGGATGTCCAATGAGAATTTCCCCCACAATAAAAAAAAGGAACCGAATTAGATTGAAATATGTCAAAAATATACAAGTATTGATTAAACTTTCAAAAATAAAACATAACATTATTTCTAATTTAGATTTAATAGAGGTCTGAAAGCGGCAATAATAAAAAAGGATTTTTATAAGAAATTTTTCCGAATAAGCTGTTTATATATCTCTCAAGCAATATATCCTATTTGATAGTTATTCTATCAAATAAAGTCTGTAATACTTAAAA
>NW_006263392.1:1306-1618 GCF_000469605.1 Apis dorsata
AGCAGATTTAATTTTTTTAAAAATTTTAAATTTTAATTTTATATATACTATTATCTTTCTACATATCTAATTATATATATTATAGGAATCAATATTCTATATTTTTTTATGTTTCAGGCAAAGGGAAACGAAAGGAAATCAAATATACGAAATAAACGCAATCGATTTTTTTATTTTTCTTTTTTATTTATCGTTCTTCATTATTATATTCTCTTTACTTTATAAATACATTTATATGTTATAGAAATGTATTTCATATTTAAATTTTATTCGTTCCTTTTTAAATTTCTATTTAAAACGAAATTTTTATTT
>NW_006263392.1:1782-2382 GCF_000469605.1 Apis dorsata
GAATTAACGTCATTAATACGATTTTAATTTTCGATATCTTAATATTTGAAATATAACGGAAGAAGAAAAAAATATGTAAATCGAAAATAAAACAAAAGAAACGAAAATCTTAAGATTTTAAATTTTTATTTTATTCGTTATTTTATTCATTTATTAATATTATTAATTTATAATATATATATACACATTAAAACTTTATTTATCGGTTAGAGAATTATTTTTTTTTTTATTTTGTTATTTTTATTTTTTTATTATTTTTTTTTTATTTTTATTGATAAACGTGTTTCATTCTTTATTTTATTATATCATCGTATAGTAACGAATAGTTAGTCCTCCAATTCGATTTATATATTATAAAATCTTTATCTTTCGATATTTCGTTTATTCAATATTTACATTTATAATATTATAATTATTTACATTTTAATAATTTCTTCATATAGCGATAATGTTTTTATTCGAAAAACAGAGAAATTCCGCTTGTCTTCGAACAACTACATATAATCGATGCATATTCAATGATAACCATACACTACAAAATACGTTCGCTGTAATATTTGTAAAATATTAATCTTTAAAATTTTATCAATTGTTGTTGTA
>NW_006263392.1:2428-3892 GCF_000469605.1 Apis dorsata
CTTTGTTTCAGTATGTTAGACACAAATATTACAATTTAATATTTTTAGTTTTTTTAAATTTAATGGTTTATTTTTTTATTTTATCAATAACATTTTTGATAATAATTTTTTCTTTTTCATTATTATTATTATTATTAATTATTAATTCATCATTATTATTATTAATTAATACGATGTTAATATTAAATAAATAAAGTTAATATTATATAAAGGAATTTTAATGATATTTTCTTTTCACTTTCTTTGATTGTTCTTGTTGGAATTTTTTGATCGTTCTATATATTTCCGATCTTTTAATTGTAATTAAATATAATTTTTTTATATTCTTGCATTTTTATTTTGTTTAATTTAATTTTTTAATGTTTGAATTATAATTGTTTTACAAGAATATATTTATCGTTGATTTAAAAAAGAAACATAATTCAGGACGTTGAAAAAAATTAGAAAAAGAATTGATTCAATATAAATCAAACTACTAGAGTATTATGAATGTAAGATTTTGATCAGAGAAATGAAGATGATGTTCGAAGATGTTAGTAGGTAATTTTGAAAGGAAATATATAAAAATAAGAAAAGTAAAAGAAAACAGCAAAATTTGTTAAAGGAGGTATTGAAATTAAATAATCAAAATTGAAACTTAGACAAAATGAAGGAAATATATATAATTCATTGTTGAAAAGAATCCTCGCGAGATGGAATAGGATCAAGAGATATTCTTTACAAGGATTAACTATCTTTTAGATGTTTTGTTGATGCCACATCCTTGGTACCACATGCTACTAATAGTAAAAGAGCTGCTATAATTTGAATGTTCAAAATGGTGAGAATTATTTTCTATTTATGAATTTTTCCTTAGGATAATCATCTAAAACTGAAAGCTAAAATAATTTCGAAACTATAAATTAACGATATAATAATAACATACCTATAATATGTCTAGCTTATTCGTATATGATCATTATCTTAATTACTCAAATATAAAAAAAATTAAACTATTGTTAAAATTAGTTTACATATTATGAGACGTTTATTTCCACATTAACTAATCATTCTTTTCACGAAATTTTTATTTTGAATGTACGTATAGGTATCATTTTAATATTATTATTTTTAATTTTTGAAAAATCATTTAAAGTTCATATATTAATATTTAATTACATCAACTTCCGAGATAGGGAAAAAAGAATTTTAATTTTTTTTTTAAATTCTGAATTAATGTTTATAATTAATATTACATTGCTAGCTTCAATTCGTTCCTGAAACTGTGGTATAGAGTAATAAAAATAATTATTACAAAATTTTTTGTTAATAAATTCAATTAATAAGACGATCAAAAACAAAGTCATATGCTAATGACGGTTTATGTTGTTACTAAGATCGAAATTATATGTTCGAAAAAAGTTCTAAATTCAAAGAGTTCTTGAAAGATAAAAGATTCTAAAAGTTCGAAAGATTTAACGATTC
>NW_006263392.1:4150-5497 GCF_000469605.1 Apis dorsata
GATAGTTCTCGAAATTCTGACAGTTCAAAAAATTCCAAAACAATAGTATTCTCTAAAGCCCTCTCCATATTAATCTCACTTGCAAATCTTCAATGAGGTACATTATCCAATAACATTGTGGATCAGCCCTCTGATTGAGCGACATTCCCAATCTAAAGAAAATTCCTGAATGTGTTTAAGGAACTATGCCATTCACAAATCCGTTGTTTTCCAGGAAGCTGTTGCGCTATGTTTGCAGTAAGATTCTTCTCAAATAGGATGATGCTGATTACCGTTGAGATGGTTGGAAGTATAGTTTCCAAAACCATATTGATACTCTAGCTACGCCGAATTGTTTCTGTTACATACATAAAGCGAAGGGTTATCAAGTTTTTCTCTCAAAAATGGCATTATCTTTATATTAGAATATTAGAATTACCCTATTTGTTCAATATCTGTATACCAATGTCTAAATAATTATTATTGTTTAAGATAAAGAAAAGGAAAAGAAAAATGACAGTGACAAGATGCAATTGGACAATTTCTTTATTTTTTTTTATTTTCCTATTTTGTTTTTTCTTCTTTTTTTCTTTTATTTATTAATATATATCTTCTTTTTCTCTAAAGTGTATAAAGAATTATACGTTAGATATTCTGATGACAATATTCTCATCAATTCTCATCTCATAATAATTCATCTGTATCTATCATGAGTTACTAACTTACCAAGTAGATATGTATTGTTACAGTAAAAAATAATAATGAAGAAAATAAAAATATATATATTTTCTATATAAAAAATCAAATGTTACCACTTATCTAATTAATCATTGTGTTGAACGATTGTTGAAATGATTGTTCATATTAAAATTTTTTCCCATTTTAAATTAAAACTTACAGAAAAAATAATAAAATTTTTAAAATAAATATATAAAATTTTTTTGAAAATTTGTTAATATAATTGTAAAATAAGCCAATAACAAAGCTCAAATTTTAGAAATTGATAATATCTATTTCACGAATAAATTTAAGTATGTAATAGTTTAATACAAAAAATTGAATAAATTATTCTTTTTGAAAGAATTATTAATTATTAATTATTATTAATAAAGAATTATTATTAATAATTATATTAATACAATAATACGTAATAAATAATATTAAAAATTATTGAATAAATTAAATAACAATATATAGGAAAAGTAAAATAATCAGGGAATATAATAAAAAGAAATTACAAGATAGATTAGTCACCTGAAGCGAAACATTTAAAGACACGATTTTTGACGAAAGAATGACATTTCACGCTGTGATTTCGATTATCGAATTGGACGAAGAGGAAGAAAATATGCTTGAAGTTCGGCAACA
>NW_006263392.1:5518-6537 GCF_000469605.1 Apis dorsata
ATATGTCGAACGATGTACAGTCATAAATCATCGATTATCTGAAAACAATATTTTTTCTATTTTGAACGTAATATAAAAATAAATATAAAAATGATACATTCTATTTTGTGAACAGACAGAATTATTATAAGAAATATTCAATTTTGAATCGAATGCTAAATAGATATATTTAATATATGAGAATGTGTATAAAATTGATTGACATCTCGCCTAATTATTTTTATTTCTTAATTACTTTATAAATTATTAAAAAGCAAAAAAAACTTATAATAATTACTGTCTTCTATTAAAATAAATCAAATCTTACCGTACTTGCACGAAAGTCGTGCATAACCTATTACAAATTTGAAGTCATTCCATTAATTATCTAATCTTCATTATTTAATTAAACAATAATCTATACAAATATAACAATTTTACATTAAATAATGTTAAAATAAAACAATAATTAAATTCAAATCCGACTTCGAATATTTTTAATATGGATTATTGGTAACAGAAAATCAATTTAATTTCGATGTAATAATACCTGTAAAAAATGATTCAATAATATATTAATATAAAAAAAATATTAATAATTTACAAATTAAACCATCAAATTTAATAAATATCAAATTCCACAAATTTCGATATATCTATATCGATGCAATTCCCTCTATGATTTTTGACAATAGACTAATGTCATATGCATTGATTCGTCTAAATTGTGAACTTTAGCAGTTTCCTGATTGGCTGAGTGATATGGTTTCTTCTAAATTTAAATCGCGCGAAAAAATAACTCAAATAATAATAATAATGAAAAATTTAATAACAAAGTTTAACAAGAAGATGAGAAATTCATCATAAGATAATTAAATACATAATAAATAAAATTTAAAATATAGGGAAAAAGTTAAAAATAAATTAAAAATAAAGCAAATAAAGCACAAGAAAATCATATAATAATAATAAATCATATAAAATTATATAAAACTGAATAAAAATTATTATATATTAAAAAAATATAAGAATTCTTTCAA
>NW_006263392.1:6678-7277 GCF_000469605.1 Apis dorsata
AGCTTTAATATTATATATGTTATAGCAAAATTCATTTCATCATATCGTGATAATTTTCGATTGATTCGCGAGTTTCGATTGATTTTAATTTATGATTATAATTATTTTTAATATTAATAAATAACATTTAAAATATTTTAATATAACATAAAATAATGTAAAATTAGATTAAATTTGTATTTGTAATGCGTAGAAATATATTAAATTTTAAATATATTATTGTAATATAAATTAATAACAAAAATCTAACAATAATTAAATTGAATTATAATAGTATATTCATATTATAATATGAATTATAATATATATAATTATATATATATAATTATAATTATAAACTTATTTTTCATAACATGAACACATAAAATACATTCAAATATAATCATTATTATCTTACATTGCATTACGAGAAAAATTACATTTTAGAAAAAAAAATTATGATTTAGGAGTCACTTTCAAAGATCAAATTTTTGTAAAAGATACATCGAATTCAATTTTTATCTAATTTTAATTCTTAATTTATTTTAATTTTTAATATTTAATTTTATTTCATTTCTAACTTTCAATTTTCAATTTATTGATTAACTTTTTATTCTTAA
>NW_006263392.1:7301-8940 GCF_000469605.1 Apis dorsata
ATTTAATTTAATTGTTTAATTTTATTTTAATTTTAATTTTTAAATTTATATTAATTTAATTTTAATTTATAACTTGCTTAAAATNCATTATATTTAAATTTTTATTTTATTTCATTTTAATTTGTTCTTCAATTTTTAATTTTATTTTAGCTTGTTATTTAAATTCTAATTAAATTTAAATTTTAAACTTTTTTATTTATTATTTAGATTCTAATTTATCTTATCAATGATTAATTTTATGTTAATATAAATTATATTTTTTTATTTAACTTTTAATATTATTTCAATCTAATTATTAACTTAATTTTATTTCTAACACTTAATATGAAACTTTTATCTTTTAATTTAATTTGATTTTAAATTTCTAATTTTTTATTCGCATTAGCTACTATTATAAAATTATTGTTTTATTTGTAAAAAATTTTTTATAAGCATGAATTTATAATCTTTTCAATTCTGAATTAATTTGTAAATTATATATTACATTTATATAATATAAATATTATATATATATGTATTGACTGGAAGATGATTTTAGGATAGCAAAAAAATCAAATAATGATTACAGATCTCTGTGGGAAACATCAAAATATTGTTCAATTTCATCGACCAATTACACGTATATTAATCTGAATAGTAAATTTACTAAATGCTTTAGATTTTTTGGGAATTGATGAATTAAATCTCGCATGATTATTTGAATTTTAATTTAAATTCAATTGCCACGATTACTAGTAGAAATTATTATTAGCAAACAAAATTAGAATTACTCACTATTATCCACTATTATTCACTATTATTCACTATCAATTTCTTCTTTATTTAAAAAGTTTTATTTTATATTATACCGTTATTCCCGATTGATCACTATGCGCATTTTAATTTATAGACAAAACGATCTCTTACATTTAAATAATCAATAATTGATTTTCACATAAAATGGCATTTAAAAATATCTTAATATAATAATAGTTTCAATTTAAACGAAAACTAATATTACAGAAATCTAAAATTTAGTTTTAATTTATAAAAATATATCAATTATTACGTTTATTATTGTAACAAATTGTAATAAAGGCGTGATAAAACGATATAAATAATAAAGATACATTAACTTTTTATCGTAATAAATTATTACGATGTTAAAAAAAAGTGATAAAAGTTAAAAAATTGTAGATTTATTGGTCATTGTATTTGATAAATCAGATTTGATGCAATCGATAGAAAACATACGTTTTCGTCAAACTTCGTGACAGTGGCAGCAATTTCCTATACATACGATGCGATAGACGGGTTACATTTCAACGAATTCACGTGTAGAAAAAATCATTGATATTTTAACTTTTAAAATTTTTATAATATCGAAAACATTTTTTAATGATTTATTGTGAATAATGAAATAAAATTTATTTAATACATTACTGTTGTATTTCATATTTTATTTTTTAATTAATATTTACATATCGCTTCATTTATTTAATCTGCACATTCATTTATTTAAACATTATTTATTTTATAACATATTTCTTAATATATAATTTTCATTTATTTATTCACTTATTCTTTTGCCTATTTATTTCTTTTTTTTTTAATTTATAGTTTATTATTTTAATATATATTTTGTTTATTTATTCATTTA
>NW_006263392.1:9591-10274 GCF_000469605.1 Apis dorsata
AGTCTCGATATAGTTACCACCTCGCTGGTGACTAGCTACCCGGTAATCGGTAATTTTCAATTCTTTTTTTCAAAATTTTGTCCACATCAAAAAGAAAATATTCATAAGTTAAAAAGTTTCTAAAATATTTTAAACTTATATATTTTAATATTTTTAATAATATTTTAAAAATATTTTATCATTTATTATGATGAAAATCGATAGCAAATCAAGAACTACGTATATATGCATTCCAATCTAAACCTTGTGCGATTAATTATTTTTCTCAATCATATCACCGGATTGTGCAAAATTGTGTAAAATTTGTAGAATATTTTGAACTTTCTTTTATTAAGCATTGCAATTTTTTAATTTTTATAAATTAATTGTATAATTTCTTTTTTTCGTTTTTTTTAAATGAAATAGTATAATATTTTTAAATGAAATAGTATAATATGAAAGAGAAACTTGTTATACGTTATAAATTTAAGATTTATATTACTATTAATAATAAGTAATAATAATAAGTAAATTAAGACAGATGAAAATAATATCAAGGTATAAATTAAACTTCGTTGTTGTCACAACGTGGGATTAATTGCTATTTTAAAGCAATAAATTGCTATTGTAAAACATTAATCTAAATAATCATTTCATTCCGAATTAATTTTTCTTTTCAGATTTATTTAATTTTTATTTCTTAT
>NW_006263392.1:10303-10514 GCF_000469605.1 Apis dorsata
TTTAATTTTTCTTTCTAATTTTTTTCATAATTTATTTAACATTAATTATTAATTATAATTCATTTCGATTATCAATTATTTATATTTTACATTTTTCTAATACATTTTAATATTCATTTAATATTAATTATTAATTTTAATGTTTCGTTTCAATTTATTTATGCGTTCTTAATATATTTAATTTTTGTTGCATTTAATTTTTTAGCGTTAA
>NW_006263392.1:10576-11106 GCF_000469605.1 Apis dorsata
TAATCTCGATGCGTAGTCATTTCTTTGTGATGAGATCTGGTAATTGATATCGATTTACATAGATTATCCTTTGAAAAATTTTCGAAGGAAATTTTCCAAAGATAAATTTTTAAACATCGATACCAAGCTAAGAACTACGCAGTATCTGCGGTCCAATCTAGAAAATTTTGCCAATTTTCCTTTGGATATTTTGGTCGGCTAGACTGGACTGCAGATACCACTTTATTAAACCCCCATCGGGGGCATTGTGGGATCGTCGCTGGATCATTATGGGATTGTCATGGGATCATCGCTGGATCATTGTGGGATGCATGCGTTTTAGTTTTAAGTTAAGTTAAGATTATAAGATACATAGATTTAGTTTAAGTAATTGCGAGCATTTTGTACAAAAACTACACTCTCTAACTTCGAGCAAAATATAAAATTCTCTATATTTCTTAATTTATCGATTTTATATAGCTAGTTAATATTACTTTCCTTTTATTAATTATTCTTCAAATCTAATTCGAGTCACTGTCCAATCAATCGTC
>NW_006263392.1:11253-28972 GCF_000469605.1 Apis dorsata
ATAATGATTGCAACAATTTATCGGGCTGGTGCTCTATTTCCGATGGTCAATCGAAGATCTGCGCTCTTATTGATTGGTACTTTTGGATGCCAATTGATCTGAGATAGATTCTGTACGTCGAATGCGGTCTTCTGTAAATCGGTTTCGGTGGTTCTAGGATGACTTGTAGTTCCTTCCTGCGTTTTATTGGTAATCCGGCTCCGATGGTCTTATAACGACTTCTAATAGTCCTTCCTGTCGTCGTGGACATCGTGTATTTGACTATAATGCCGGTGTCGTAACCCTCTGCTGGTCAATCTGAATATCATCCCTTCGATGAGTCAAATAAGTCGATTGATATAAACCGTGATGAAAGTGGTGGTGATTCGAATTGATTTTCTTATGGCATATTTTTTTTTTCTCATATTTATTTCTTAATATTTAAGTATGATTTTAATTTCATTTAACTTTTTTCGTGTGAAGTGAGTGTAATTTTTAACGCAAATCGTAGGTTTAAGATTCGTAAGACTTTTCGAAATCTAGATTAAGCTAGATTTAAATTTCTTCGAGCGATAAATATAAAAGATTTTTGTAAACATCATTGCAAAAATAATTAAAATAATCGTTTCGAATAAAAGATAAATTATGTTATAAAATATATAGATATATAGATTTAGTTTATCGCGTACAAAAATACACTGTTTAACTTGAGGCGAAAAATAAATATCTCAATTTTTTTAACTTTAAAATAGATCTAGATAATTTTTGTTTTCGTTATTTTCTACTTTCATCTCCAATTTCCATTTTTATATTATTATTCGAAGTGTTTATTTCTTATTTCTTCTTGTACTTTTCTATGATTAATTTTACGATAGTTTTTCTTAGCTTTCCTTCTTAGTTTTTTTTCTTCGCTGTCAATCACATATTGTCACGCAACAATGGCAAGAATCGTTGGACGGATGCTCTACTTCCGATGGTCAATCGAGAGTCCGCGCTTTAGTTGATTTCGAATACTCGATGAGAGTTAGATCTTGCGGTCAATATATGTTATATATTTTTATAACATATAAATATATTTTTGAAGAAGAATTTTTGAGAATGATAAGGAAGAACGATAAATAAAAAAGAAAAATAAAAAAATCATCTGATCGCATTTATCTCCTGTATTTGCTTTCCCTTCGTTTTCCTTTGCATGAAAGGATAAAAAAAATAATATAATATTGATTCATATAAATAATAATTAGAATTTTTAAATTTTTTAAAAAATTAAAATTTTGTTATAAAATTCAAATTTTTTCTTCTTTTTAGTCTTGATATAAAATAAATCTCTGATAAAATATTAATCCGTGAATAGAATTTTAAAAATTAAAAATAAAAACAAAAAATTAAAATGATCTCTATAGATATTTTGAATCACGCGTTTATTTTATCAGAATATCATGGATATATCTGCAAATGATAATAATTTATTGCGTAAAAAATTTTTTTAACATTATGATTTAAATAAAATTCCAACAAAATAACCGGTACTTTGAATATTGATTCGAATTTTGATTCGAAATAATATTAAAGAAATATTAAATGTGCGATTTTAAGCGTTACGGACTATATTTGATAGAGTAACTATTTGATTATTTATATTCGCTTATTAACTGATACTTTTTTTTATGTTTTGTTTACGTTTTGGGACACATTAGATGTCTAATCTTTATGACAATTCACGATGGAGTAAATAAAGCCATATATATATTATTCCATTCAATTATTCCATTACGTGTCAAATATAATGACTCGAATTAATATTCAAACAATATGATTTGCAAGAAAATATTATTTTATATATTTATTTATTGTAATTTAATCGAATTGATTGTTTTTTAATTATTCGTTGTAATTATTCGTTGTAATGGAGTTTTATTTATTTATTTATTATACAATGAGCGATGAAATAACGATGAACATAGAAAAAAAATATTCGGATAAATTTGTATTAATTTATTTAAATAACAATAATCGAGAATTATAATATCTATAAAAAAATCTCCAACCCCAAGCTATGGCGCGCGATGAAGAGGGCATCCTCTAATTGAGAACACGGAAGATGGATCGATGCGTGCATCGGCAGCTAGCGAATATCTGGCATTCTTATTTAAGCGAAAGTAAAAATCTCAATTTTTTTAACTTTAAAATAAATCTAAATATCTTGAGTTTTATTATAGTTTTTGTTTTTGTTATTTTCCATTTTCATTTCCAATTTCCATTTTTATAGTTATCCGTATTTTTTATCATAATTAGAAACTTATTGGTAATTAAATTATTCTTTTTTTTCTTTTTTCTATTTTACTATTGTAGATTATGATTACAGATATTTCATATTTTAACTTTTTAAAATAAAATTTGTTGATCATTATTTTATTTTAATATATTTAATTATTTTATATATTTTTTTATTATATATTTATTTTTATATTTTTATATATTTAATATCATTTTATTTGATTCTTTTTACAGACTATTAAATGATTAAAATTAGCTTCGAAATTAGGAAAATTTCCAATATAAACGCGAATATGTTTTCTTACGATTAAGTAAAATTTAATATTTTCTACATATACCATTATGTATATCATATTTTTTTTTTATTTCATCTAATTTTTTAAAAAATTTTGTAATCATGTGCAATGCAATTACTAAAATCAGTGTTTGTAAAAGTTTTTTTTAAATTCTTTAATGAATATCGCGAAATTAAAGTCAGTATTTATTTCATGAAATTTTTTTAAAATTTTTTAGATCTCTAATGGATTACGCAAAACTAGAATCAGTATTTTTCTCAAAAAGATAAAATGATCATTCATCATTCAAAGAAGTAATTATTTTGAAGTAATTTATATATTTTCCATTAAAGAGAAAAACATAGATTTTTCTTTTCTTACTTCAAATAACTAGTTTATGTATAGTATTTTTAAATTAAAATATTTTTTTTTTATAGTTATCCATTAATTTTGCGATGGGTCATGCAGCATCAATGCAATGCAGGCTCTTTGCATCTAATGATGAATCATATATATTTTAATTCTTTCGGTCATTCAATCATGTAAGATAAAAAGTCTGAATCGAAGAAATAATGAGAATCATTATATTTTTAATAGGCAAATATATAAATTAAATTTATAGTTAAGTTCATTTTTAATTAAATAAATTATTTGAATTGAATATTAATACATATAAAATACTGCAAGATAACATGTCTATTTTTTTTCTCATCTATAATTGTAATCTTATCTTGTGCTGAATAATAATATTGAATGTGACATTAAAATGATAATGAAGCAAATTTTTATATTTTAATTTTTATATTCCAAATTTTTTAAATCTAAATCACATATAAGACTATGCTTAAACTTAAATTATCATTATCATTTTAGTATCACTCTTAGCATTATGGATTCAGCATAAAAAAAATTATAACGTTCATAATAATCAGAATTGAAATTATAAATAAGATATATTTTAAAAATATAAATGAAAAAAACATACATAAAAAAGCATTAAAGTAATCAGTATATTGATACAAAGAAATTAAAAGTTGTTTGTTTCTTATTTTTTTTTCTTTATCTTTTTTCTTTATAAAAAAAAAAAAAACAGAATTGGAATATATATAATTATATATAAAATAATGAATTCATATTTAATGATTAATATATCAAGTAATTATAATAATGCATTTTTCGTTCGTGGTATAATAAGTTTGATCAAATAGATATTCCTGTTGAAATTCTCACTGAAAGTATTATATATCTATTATATAATTGATGTCAATTATTTATAAAATTAATATTTTATTAAATTAAACTGATTATTGAGTTGTACATTAGAAGATAATGATAAAATGACTTTTATTTACATTTTTAAATTATTAAATTATTACATTTTATTAAATTATTATTACATATTTTATTAAATTAATTTTAAATTTCATTTTATATTATGTAATATTAAATTCTTTTTAATATTTATATTAAGGTAAGTAGAGTAAATCTCAATGTAAAAAATAGTGCTATTTATTTAATATGTACTAAAAGTATTTATCTTTAAATCTTAAAAATCTTAAAAATACATATCTTTATTTTTTAATGAAGTTTTTTTATCAAATTTTATATTTTATTTTAAAATTTGTCATATTTGGACTTAATTAATTAGTATATAAATGTTATAACAAACACTCTTTATAGCCATTATATATCATCTTTGTGATATATTTTTTTTTTCGATTTTAATGATATTTAAAATATTTAATATTATTTATTTAATATAATTTAGGTAAATATAATTTAAGCTTTCAGAGAAAGAATACTATGAAAATTTAATTGAAAAATATACTCGTATTTAAAATAAAGACACATTTATTTTTTTTACATAAATATCGTTGTTCATTTACAGTAACGTTCACTTTGTTTTAATCGACCATTGGTTTTCGAAACTTTCTATTTAACATTGATGATATTTGTGCAACTGCAATTTCTTTCGAAGAGCAATTCAAATTATACAAACTGCTCACAAAAAAACTTCTTTTGTGACTAGATTAATCATTCAAGCATCAACTATAGTCTATACGATAATTTTTTATTGTTTGAAACTTTAATCAATTGCAAAATATTTATTATTTACAATTTCTGGATAGAATATTAAAACATTGATTTTTAATATCCTGTAACACTTAAAAGGCTAATAAACAATTAATAAGAAATATATAATGTGGAATGATGTTAGTTCAGGTTTTTTAATATTATTTGCTAAAGTTCATTAGTAGATAAACAATTACTGATGTCTCAAAACAGATATTGTTATTTATGTAATCTTTGCTCTTGATCATTCACAAATCTCTATAGTCAGAAATAACTTCCGTTAGTAGACGATTTATTTATTTATTTTGTTTTTTTTTATTAATAAAAAGTTATCTGCCACGAAAGATGTGTCGATATTTCACATATAAATACTTGAATCATATGAAAGAAGCAAAAATGAATATTCTAATATCTCGCTTGTTTTGACAATAGATATTGTCAATAGATTTATGATACGTAAGTTATCTAAACATATTAGTGATAAATATAGATTAGAATAGAAATAATTAAATACATGTAATTATTTTACTGATCGAAATATAAATATAAATTTTATCAAAACATAATTAAATATGATTAAAATTTTATAATAATATTAGAAAAATAATTAGATTGTTTCCATTCAAATGAAAATAAATATAAATTTCACAATTACATATTTTTAATTATCGAAATATATAAATCTTGATTTTTTAGAGAATCAATATAAGCTTTGCACATAATTCATAATATTCATAATATATTTATGATTGATTAAATATTATTCTTCTAATTTAAACAATTTATTCATATTACAAAACTATAATTAATTGAAGATAATATAAAGAAAAGAATAAATGATTAAATTACGATTATATTTCGTATAATTTTTAAAATTTCTTCGTCTTTAATCCTGAAGAAAATAGGGCCATTTTGTCGGTATCCAGAAGGACAATCTTGTTTTTTTTTCCACCGATCTACTGTAGATTCGTGTTTTCGAATCTCAAATTTACTTGATTGCGAACATTCTATTAGATTATTATTTATAGATTCGAGGAAAGTAAAATAGAGAACTGGACCGCAGTCCTAAGAGTTTCCCTCTTGATCAGTGCTTTATAGAGCGCATTAGATTTGTCTCTGCATTTTGCTATGGAAGTGATATGCGATATTGATGATGACATTGTAAACAATGATGGCACCTGTATCATTATTATATGATGTCAAAAATGTACAGATAGCACGTATACATAGCTATTGATGATCATATATTGGAATCGAAAATTTATATCCATCAAAGAGCTCAAATAGCTCACTTTTATTACTAGAATTAAAATTTATTTATTAACTTTATCGCCGATTCAGGATCATTTTTGACTCTTATTCATCGATCACTTTTATAAATTGGAATGGAAAATTAATTTATTTATTAAATTTTAAGTCGTCGATTACTTTTACGATATAAAATAAAGAATTAATTATTGAGTCTTATTTATTGAGTCTAAAGTAAAATTGGCCAACTTATATAGTCACTTTTGATGTTTTAATTATTTGTTTTAATTATGTATTTAAGTTTTAATTATCGATATTTGAATATTTATGCTATCAAAAACATGGATCAATAATAGCCTATGCTTTGATAAGAATTAGTAAATTATGAATTCTTATTATTATTGAGATCATTTGTAAGATATATAGGGTTTTAAATTAAGAAAATTCGAGATCTCCGATCACAGTTTCAGCATAAAATGTTTATTACGATTTGAATTCTATAGTCAATTATTTTCTTATTTTTATTTATTAATTTTATTAATTTACTAATTATCTACTTATTTTCATCATATGATAATTAATACCAATTACAATTGATCGATAAAAACTAATTTGAAAAATTATTTTTAACTATTTAATGTTTTAAAATAGCACATTGTAACGCTATCTAACTATAAAAAAAAAATATTTATATAAAAAAATATTTATATATAATTCATACATTTATACTTTAAGTGCAGATATCAAAATTTACACTTAAAAATATCAGAACAAAATCGATATCGAGTCAACAATAAAACAAATTTCGAAAGTTCAAACATCGCATTAATTTAAAGCCAATTCTATATTCGCGTAATCGCTAGTCTAAATCGAAGCTTAGTTTTCCAATTTTAGTATCTAATAATTTCAGGCAGACATATGCGCATAGATTGTTAAAAAATATTGACGATTCCAATGTCTAGTTGGATTCATAAGATATCTTACACGTTCAAAACAATATCCATGGCATTCACTTGGCAATTTCTTTCCTATTAAATGATCCAACGAGAAAATGATGCCACTTTGGTTTGTAATTGTTCTGCAATTTTAAGTTAAAAAAGTGAACGGTTAAAAAAGTGAACATCCGATTTGCAACGCAGTAAAGTTAAAATCGTCTTGTCTTTGCATATCTAAGCTATCACGTTTCTATTTAATAATCACTCGTCCCGTAAATATTCTTCATGTTTTGGTATGGCCAGGTTCAGAAAAGATCAGTGTCTGTGACAACTCTGGCATTCCATTGCTAGGCTGGAAGATCTTTGTTAGGGTGGTTAAATTGAGGATGACGCATAAAAGCCTCTTCATCTTGTCGCTTCTTGTAGAAAATAGATTCTTATAAATAATGATAATAATAAATAATCAATATTGAATCTATATTGAAAATTAAAATTGTATAATTATTTTTCAATTATGAAAATAAAGAATATTAAAAATTTTATATGCAAATGATAAGTTTTTGTAAGATTTTAATTTTATATCAATTGCAATATTTTCTCATATGAATTTATTTATATTTTAAAATTAATATTAAGTGAATCAAGAAATTTTTTTTAATCTTTTCAAAATTATATTATTGTAAATTATTAAAACAAAAATTAATAAAATAAATGAAATTTTAAATGGCATTTCAATTGACTGATGCATTAATATAATTTCAATACTTTTAAATATCATTAGAAGAGAAAATTTTATTCATCATTGAAGAATTCATGAATGGAAAAAAGAATTTTGTTGAAAAAAAATATAATTAAAGACTTACAATCAATTATGATGCAAATGATATGAGTGTTCCAATATTTGAATAATCTTATATCTAATCGTATGCTTATATATAAATTTGTCAGAAATATATATTCTCTTCCAATAACAACAAAACGTACATTTGTTTGTTAAATAATGAAACCTTGAATCATGAGATGAAATTTCTTTCTTCATTCGATAATTTTATAAATAAATTGAAAACATCATTATGTCTATTTCACATAAAATTATGTGATAAATATATTTTAAATTACACTATAAACAACTATATATTAAATTACACTATTATTTTATCAACAATTTAATTCAACAATAATCTTTTACATTCTATTTACATCAATAATCGCAATATTGATTCTGAAGATAATTTTTCACATTTTTTTTCATTATTCTTTCGGATCGAAACAATGTTACTTCCTATATTTCGCAACTATAGATCATCATCTCGTACATAATTGGCATAATATTAAAAATTTCTCAGTTTAATCGCTATGAATAATACTATGTATATCAAAAAACATTTTGCGCCTATGTTCATGATAACTTAATTGTTATTTTAGGATTAAATAATTGCAGAAACGCGACATTTCTGGAAACTATAAAATGAACGGAATTTCGAATGGCCATTTTCAACTACCAAGAACATGTACAAAAGTAATGCAAAATACATTTCAAAAAATATGATCATCACCAGAATTGCGATAACAACAAAGTCATCATATCTTTGCTAAGGTACAAAAGTTGATTGAAATAAAAAAATATCGAATCATAGTGAATCTTTTTAAATTTCATAATAATCATTAGTTTTAATTTTATCTTATATTCTGTTCAAATATTGAACAGAAAGTATAAGATGATGTTGAGAAGATACCATTTTTAAAATAAAAATTTAGAGGATTCTTCGCTTTATATATTTGTTAGAAACAGGTTAGGTTTGGCGTGGCTGGAATATCAATGTAAATTTTCGAATTTGAGAGAATATTTTCTAATCATGCGAATCTCAATAGAAATCAATATCATCCTTGAATTTTATAATTTTACAATTTTACAATTATTACAAACACTTCCGAATCAGTTTCCTAGGAAACAGCGGACTTTATAGCCCCTCAGTCTCATTCTAGGAATTTTTCTTAAATTAAGGGTGTCGCTCAATAAAAAAGCTTCACAATTTTATTGATTGCTTAATGTATTAATTCCTACCGAAAATCCGTGATTTGGCGAGATAAGCATGGAGGGAGCTTTAAAAGATACGAACATTTTAAGAGAATTTTTTGAACTTCAGAATTTCTTAAATCTTTTTAACCTTCAGAATTTTCTGAACTCCTGAATTGTCAGAACTTTGGAAATCTTTTTAACTTTTAAAACTCTTTGAACTTTTAGAACTTTTCCAAACTTGTCGAATCTCTTAGAATATTGTGAATTTAGTGAAAAACGTAAACTTTCATTAGTATTAAACTTTCATATGAAGTTTGCTTTTGATCGTCTTAACTTGTCAACAGCAAATTTTATAATAAATTAATTTTATTACTATATAGCACTAAGATTGAGTTGAAGCTAACATATTCTATTTAAGCAAAAAATTTGAAATTACCAATACTTTCTGTAAATTTAAAAATTTAGGTTAGAAAAGTTAGGTTAAATTTTATAAATTCAAAAGAACTTTTTTTTTTTTTTATATAAAAAATTTATTAATAAATGAATTAAAAGTGAAATTAATATTTTTATTAATTTTTAAATAACAATAATCGTTAAAATTTTAATTCAACTAATAAATTCAAGAACTTAATCAAAAAATTAAGTTAAAATTTTGTAACTAAAAAAAAAAAAGATTCTTATATCGAATATAAATGAAATTACTATTGATATTTGTAGCATTGATTTTGAATTAATAACAAAGAGAAACAGAAGATTACGTTATAATTGAAAAAATTAATTTATTATATTATTATAATTATTTATTATTATTATAATTAAAAATTTAAAAATGTATGTATATAAATTACAGGTTATTAATTTTTGTATCAATTAATATTCATTAATGGTTGTTTATTAGATTTAGTTGATTTCGAACAAATTCAATTTTGAACATATGTTCAAGGTTGTAGGTATTCCAGTAACATTGGCAAAACTTTTTTAGGAAATGCAAAACTGTGAAATCACTTATTTTTACTAGTGTATCTTCAGGAAGAATAAACCTAAATGATTCTGCAAAACGTGGTCTTTATCTCGATCCTCAGAACATTTTTTAGATCTTCAAAGTAATGAATATTGGATTGATGATTGGATGAATGAAGCCATACACAAATGTCCAACAAAATTCTTGGCCATCGATGTTAGCATAGATGTTAGGAAAGATAAGATGTTACTGTCTTTTATGAAATTAATATCACTAAAAATAAAAATATTGCTATCATTTCTAAAGAATGTACAAAATAGATTTTTAGATGCAGAAAATGAAATTAGTATATTATATATACTATCATATATTATAGTATCATTATTTAGTATATTGGTGAAATTCTTCTTTCATTTTTTATTTCAATTCACGAGAAACTAATTTAAACTATCTTTTCAATAATAATATAGTAAAGAGTATTGATAATATATTCCAGAAACAAATTCAATTATTAGAATAGAATAATTTATATTATTGTTTGATATTGGTTGAAATTATATATTATACTCTTTTGTTTCAATCTGATGAAAGTAATTTTAAAATTCATGATACAAAAAGATAACAAAGAGCATTGATATTTTTAAGGATAAAACTTATGAAACGGTCGGTAACCTGACTTTTATTTTTAATAGTTCGAATATTTCCAATAGCCTGACATTTATTGAACGGGCATAGTTTTCTTAACGCTTTCTAGATTTTTAATTTAAACAAAGATACTATAGCAACAGTTACTTCACAAGCCATACACCATGCGATAGACCATCGTGGAAGCGAACGCAAGGATCCTGACTTTCACACAATGAGATGCGACTCTGTAAGAGCTCATCTTTTGAAACTGTCCTCTAATACGACCATTGATCTCTCCAACCTCCTCTTAGTGTGCAAGTGCAATATGATTTTTTTTAATTTCAATTTTGTAGAATTAGGCATCATTTTTTAAGATCTATTTTTCTAAATTTTTTTATTTTTACTTTCTAAAATAAAAACTAAGAATGTAAGTAATAATAATGAAATATCATTGGTTTATTGATTTTAATTTTTAATTTTATTAATAAACATTGGAATTGAAAATAGATATTGTAAGCATTTTAATATATCAAAAGCTGAATGTGATTGTAAAATAATAGCTACTGTTTTACAATGTTCTATGAGGAATTGATCTTTTTATCCTTTCATCTGACACATACAAGGTATTTTTATCTTTGCCAATCAAACGAAATTGAATTATTGTCTGCATAGTATGAAAATTCTCTAATGTAATATTATTATACTAAGATTAATGAAATAATATACAACTTTAGATTTTTAAAAATGAAAATAAATTAATGATTTTATTTTATTATTAATTAATGATCTTAATACGTGAAATATAAATCATATTAATGAGATCGAAATACTATTACGATCATGGTAGGTTGTATCTTTTTAATAATACTACTTTTAAATGAATTAATGGATCCTATGCTTATGCTTCAATCATGATATTCAATCGAGATTATTGTTTGATTAGCTGTGCAGTCATGTTTTACATTCTTAAAACATTATATAATAAAACAACATAAGACTGATATTAAATATTTTCAATTACGAAATGTCTCAAATTACGAATTGTCTCAAATTGATTGAAAAATTTTTTTTTTCAAATATTATAATTGTAATATTAATTTAAATTATGCAAATTTGTTGAAAATTATTTGATGATTATTTTTTATGTAGAAAAATCTAATATTCCCTAGAATTGTTTCTTAATGCTTCTTAGAATATATATTTTGTTGAAAATTTTTTAATTTAATTTGTATTTCTAAACGATAAAATTGAATTAAAATAATTGATTGAAATAATAAATTAGTAAAAAAAATGTTTTAGGATTCAAATCTAAATTATATTTTTAATTAAAAATGAAATTATTTTTAAGAAAAATTTAATTATATAATAAAATAATATTCCAAACTGGAATATTTTACTATTAACACAATTAACACAATTAACTATAATACAATTAATATTGCAATATAAATGTATTAAAAATTTTGTTGGCTATTATAAGTTTTTTTAAAATCATTTCTTAGTGTTTTTTAACACTCTTACTTTGTCAAACCAAACATTATATTTAAAAAAAATTTAATTATAAAGTCTATTAATACTTCTTCATTTTAAATTAGAATATTCCACAATCACAATTATATATATTCCAAAAATTTGTTAAAAAATTTTTAGGTCATTGAAAATTATATATACAATATTCTCTAGAATTATCTTTTAATGTTCTCTAGAATTCTTCACATAGAAATAAATCCTTAATCCTTTTTCTTTCTTTCTTTCTCTATATATAACTAAAAAGAACCGTGGAATTGATTAATCTATTCTCCACTAGTCTCATTTACTATAGTACCCAAGATAGAAAGATATTTATAGACATTTACGTATTCGATACAATCTTGAAAATCATCCTCCTGACTTTCGGTTATCGTGTCGTTCTATCCCAAATCGTCTACGTAAACTGCACCAGAAGAAACGTTCTCTACCTAGTCTTTCTCAAATGTTCAAATGGCAACACTTATCTAATTTTCAACTATATAGGTAACCATATAATATAAAACCATAATAATATAATAACGATAATCGTATGTTCTCGATAAGAATGAAGCATCTTCGAAATGAGTTCGCAAGAAAGAAGATTCACAAATTCGACATGAAACCGAAAAGAATAGTCTTGGGCATAGGAAACGGAAACATTCTCTTTTTCCGATACGAGGCAAGGCGAACGTTTATAGATGAGATTAATTCTTTCAATCCAAGATATTATAAGCAAGTATACACGGCTCAGAATATAACGTCGTCATTTATATCATTGCCGATATAAGAGGGGAAATATAAGAATGCTCGAATTTCCTAGATATTATATACAGAGCACAGTCGAAGGCGAAACCACTCAAATTTTGAATGTTATGTGTTAGAATAATATTGGAATTGAATAAATTAATTAAAGTAAAATGGTTTTTTTTTTCTTTCGAAAAAAATTATTTATCGAAAAAAAAATATAAGAGAAAATATATAAGATATAAGAGATAGATATAAGATATAAAGATATAAGAGAGATATAAGAAAAATAAAGCGATAACTTCCGAATTGTTCTCTTTCAATTTCATGTTATTGTAAATAAAAGGAATTATTTTTAAAGAAAAATATAACAGATTGAGAAATAACGATATTTCTTAATCCTATATACATAATTTAACAATAAATATTGTTAAAGAAATTGAATAATATTTAGAACATTTATGTATACAGAATATGTACGTTCAATTTTTTCGATAATTACTCGGAAAATATTTCTACTTTTATAATTTTAATCGCAAAAATAATAAAAATAAACAGCTATTTCTATGCCATGCAAGACCATAATGCAGAGCCATAAATCAAGATATAAATGATTTCGTGAGATTGACTATGTATATCGTATACTTTGAATGTAATAAATTTTCCCATTTAACGTTGGAAAAAACAGTAAAATGTTTAATTTTGTTAATTTTCTTATATTAATATTAATTTTTTTACAATTTCTCATTCGTTGCTTTGATCGCGATTAATCAACAAGTTTTCTTTCGAATCACATACAAATTGAACGAGGTAAGTGAGATAAGATTTATTTTAGATTAATAAAGATTAATAAAATATTTTTATTTCGTATAACTGATTAGTATAGATTGTATCAATGATATATACATTAATTACATAGTATTAATTTACATAGTAGTTTATACACAATGTGTCAACATAAAGAAAAATAAATATATTTATTTTTGAAATGTAAGTTCAAACAGATTTTAAAATAAATGCAAAAATTAATATAAAATGTCGATTGATATTTATTTATTAAATTATAAGTAATTCAAGTTATCTTCATCTCGCTTCAATATTTAACATTAAACTATTATAATTTAAGTAATAAGTCTCAATCGAAAAATTTTTATATAACAATTTTGTGTTTGTTTTAACCTCTAAAATCTTCAAAAATATTCTCACGAATATATTAATATACTATTTATTAATATTCTATGAAAGATTATAAATAATTACTTGAAAAATTAAAGGATGTAATTCGAAATAGAATAATAAAAATACATATTTTTCAAAAAATACAATTTAAGTTTAAAAAATGAGATAATAATAATTAATTATTGTTGGAAAAATAAAAAAAAATTATGAAGGAATTGAATTCTTTTTAAGTAATTGTTATATTCTTATTACTTGTATATTTGATATCTTTGACTTATTTCAATAAGATAATCTTTCGTGATAAAATTAATAAAAAAATTAAAATCAATTCCATTTTCTGTGTCCCCAAAACAGGTTAATGATTTAAATCTATTGTATATTGTTAAGTTATTTAACATCATAAGATCAATTTATCAATTAAATTTAATTTATGATATGTATCACATATTTATAATTTTAGATTTGCAAAATTTCGATATATCTCATTTATTAGTACAATATATTTAAATTTTAAACAAAAATTTTGAAATTTAAATTATAATAAATAATTGAAGTGCTTTATCAATATTTTCTATTTTTTTACTCTTTTTAAAATTTTTAATAATTATTTTCAACTTTTCGACTACATTTAATTGTCTTGCAATATCAAATTGTAGCTTTCTTTTATTTTTAAATTTAATAGTATCACATATTCAATTTCACATTTCAAAATTTGAAATTTCGATATATTATATTTGAAATTTATGTATAATTTATGTAATAATTTAAAAAATCTTAATTATTTATTTATTTTTTAAATATTCTCTCATTTCCTATTTTCTAATATTGATTCAATGAGAATGAAAGTTTGCGTGCAAATGTATTATCAATTAAAATGTTTTTTTATTAATTTCGCCAATATTTCGAATTGTTCCAAAAAATCGGTTAAAAATCTGTGAATTTTTGCATATTTGTGCATATCATATATATATATATATATATATTATCAGAAAATGTGTACGAGATGACATAATTCGAAAAATTTTTAAATCAAGTTGCGAATAAAAGAAATATTTTATATTTGTATTTTTATATATTTACAGTATAAAGAGATTATAAAAAGATTTTTAATATATGAGATTGATTGCAGAGCTCAGGAATTTGCTGCTAGAAGAATCTAATTAGCGAAATAGCTGGATAGCTTGAAATGATATTATATCACATGTATTTTTATTTTCTATTATCGATAAAGATCACATCTTCTAATTTGTTATATAAAAGAAAAAGAATAAGACTTGTCGAAACAAATATAAGCAAATAAATTTAAATATTGTCAAAAGTATCCAAAAATAGCGAATTAAATAAAAAATTCCTCTTGCTTTAAATTTCTAAATTAATTAATAAATTAATTAAATTTTTAAATTTTTCGTATTATATAATGCACATATCTAGCATAAAAAGTTAATAACATAGTAATAACAAATATATATAAAGTCTTTTTTGATATATTATATAACATAAATGAAACATCATTTTTTTGCTATATAATAATATTTTTTGTTATAGTAAAATAAAAAATAGAAAAAATTTCATATTTATCATATAATGTAAAATAAAATCAAATTTTTAAAGCTTTAGATATAAGATAAGATGTCAATAAAGCATATATGTCCAAAATGTCCAAAATGTGACATCCATAAAGTGGAGATTCTTGAGATAATTTTAACATTTTCTTTTGCAAAAACTTTTGTTACAATTTTGTTTAACAAATTATTAATAAAAAAAACTAATTAATTACAAAGCGCATGATCTAATTTTTAGACTATTCAAGAACATCTTACGAATGTTTCCATATTTTTGGGAACTCTGTATTTTCTGTATATTTCACAATTTGTTTTTTATATAAAATTGAAAAATTAAATATGTTTTCAATGTATCTGATTTGAATGTTGAAAATCTAAAAGAATTCAATCGAACCGAACATAAATATACCTGGTGTATTTTCAATCTATTAGCGTGTTGCAAATAAGAGTCGACTGGTTTTTTCATTTCTTGTAAACTTTTTTTTATAGAAATATAGTCCATTATTTATGAAATCTGCAAATTCAAAAAATCTAAAACATAAAATAATATATATCTGTACAGAAATAGATATAAGATTATTTACATTTCAATTTTTCAAAATTTATTAAAAAAAGTGAAATTTTGTGTTATAAAAAATGACATATGAGCATAATCAAAAATTTATTTAATAAATCAAATTTCACATTTAATATTTAATAACGATTAATTAATATATGAATTTAATCTAATTTTACGGAAAAGTCATAATGTTATAGATTAATGTCTTGATAGTTATATGGTTATATGATGAAATCAAAAATATATTATTTAAAAAAAGTAAAAATAACCTTTGTTTTTTAGAGAAAGAAGCATTTTTTGACGATCATAAATATTGCAATTTATAACTCAATAAATCAACTTTATTTGAAATATTTTTTTTTATATTATTTATAAAAATTATAATTTATTATATTATTTATAAAAATATTTAAAAAATCATACATATTATTATGCTGAATCCATATATATGTTATGTTTATATATGTTAGATTGATTTTATGATATATCATATGATGTTATTAATTTAAAATGTATGAATCGTTATATGCTAGTATATATGTATATATGTATTTACTATTAATATATTCTTTATAGAAATTTTCAACATTTAAATAAAATTTAATTTAAAATTATTTAAAATTTATAAGTTAAAATAATTTCTTTATTTATTTTTTTTATCAATATTGATTTTTATTTATTATAGAAACTTACAGTTTAGGATTCGCACATTATCAAAATAAAACAATATATATCAAAAAAAAATTCAAATCAGGAACAAAATTATGATTTCTAATTTAAAATCTAATGAAGTCTATTTCTTTTTTAAAATGCATTTAAAAATACACGAACATCTATCTTTTCCTCGTATACCTTGTATTAAAAATAATGCTATCTTTCACTTTTTATTTTTCAAAATGTTAAGAAAATATATTCATTGAATTCATATTCATTACATATATTAATAAATATATTCAATGTTATATAATTAAATGAATATATCAATTAATTCGATACATTTTATTTTATTTTAAATAAAATCATTAATGATGAAAATTATTTATGTATTTCAAATTTTTCAATATCAAATATGTACAAAATAAAGATTATCAAAAAATAATTGAAACTTCAATTTATAGGCAGATAATAAAATAAATTTTATTATTTATATAAATTATTTATATTTTACTCTTACATATATTGATACATACATATATATTATACATACTTTTCTATTTCTTTTTCTTGTCATAAATATATCATATCATAAATATAAAAAAAAAAAAAAGAGAAAAGAAAAAATATTGTAATTTCTTATTAAAATTATCATATATAAATTATGTAAATCTTATTCATAAAAACATATCTTAAAATCTGCATAAAAACTTGTTATATTAAAAAATATATCAAAATTATCGATGCTTATTATTTTCTATGTCCTCCATAAAAAAATAAAAAATTATTTCATTTACATTTTTAATAAAATTTAAATATATTCAAATATAATAATTTGATATTTGATAAATTTTTATCTTTCCCTAAAGATGGTTTAATATTAATACTTTTTTTTTTATTGTGTATATCTCTTTTTTCTCTAATAAAAAATAAAATAAAAAAATAATAATAAAATAAAAAAATAAAATGAAGGAAAAATTACAATTATTCTATGCTCCTTTCTTAGTAATCAAAAATATATAATATAAAAAAAGAAAACTAATTATTACTGAAACTATATAAATTAAATTTTTAAAAAATAAAAAATATTTAAAAGTAAAATATATTTATTTAAATT
>NW_006263392.1:29361-34608 GCF_000469605.1 Apis dorsata
ATATATTATATATATATATATATATAAGATATGATATATATAATATAAACATAAATATAAATATATGCAAACATATGTATAATGTTATTATTAATTCAAATTAATAATTCAAATTAATTCAAATTAATAATAGTTATATTAATGCTCATTAAATTATGAAAGTAGATATATTAGCTTTACAATGATCAATTATGTGTAATAGTTTACACTTGTTACGTTGTCATTAATCATAAATGTAAGATAAGATTTAAGATATATTGTTACTGTATTCTTTAGATATCTATAAATTACAATTAAAAAATATTTAGCAAAATAAAAGTAATATTAGACAATTTATACATTGATAAAAATCAATGATTTATATTTTATTCCATTTATTTTAAGAACTTTATTACTAATGTTCAAATATTTTATATAAAATATATTTTATCAATGTAAATTATTATCATTATTAGCAGCTTCTTGTTGTATACTTGTATCTTGATTGATAAATTGTAAAAATAATGTTTCTTTGGGACAATGCAGATTTCAATCGGATATTAATAATAATATTGTGAAATCCCATTTTTTTACTATAAGTTTGGTACAATATTGAGATATATCTATAATTTTATAAAACTATTAAAATATTAAAAATATTTAAACATACATAAAAAAATTTTTATTAAAAGAAGATAAATAAAAAGATATAATTTATTACAAATATTTTATATAAAATATATTTTATCAATGTAAATTATTATCAATATTAGCAGCTTCAATTACAAATATTTTTATTCTTACATCACACTTACAAAGCCATGTTTATTGCATAAATATCTTTTAAAAATTTATTTTCAGCAACAATTAGACGAATACTTTGTTTATCTTTTGCATAGCAGCATTTTGCAATGCTCCAAATAGGGTTTGTATTGAATAAACTAAAAAAATCATGGACCAATCCATTTGAAATATATAAAATATTAACAATATCTTTTATATTATTTTAAAATATTTACTAATCTTTATTCTTACTGCCAGTTATTTTTATTAATAATTCTTTAATCATTTTTATTAATAGTGATTTTATGATAGAAATTAAATTTTTTATAATGAATAATAAAGAAAATTTATTTCCAATCTTATTTCTTTCTAATAATTTAATTAATTGATAGAAACATATATTAAAATAAATATATATTAAACTTTGTCCCTTTTTCAATTCTATGGATTTAATACGTTTATTGATTAGTTTCAATTGCATTTCTTTTTTATCCTAATGGTATTTTCATTTTCAGCATTTCATGATAAATATTTTCAATACCAATTTTAAGATTAAATTGTCCAATTGCAAATTCTGCAGTTCTGGACAAAATTCACATTTGTTAATTCTTATTTCCTTTTTATAGAACCAATTTACAATTTACGTAATAAATAATAATATTATTAAGTAAATTAATTAAGATCTTTCAAAAAAATAATTTAAAAAATTTAATATGAAATATATACTATTATATCATAAACCCATAAATATAATAGAGTTTATTAATATAATATTATTTTAGCATTTTTTGTTGGAATTTTTTTTTTTTTTTTGTTCTCTTTTTGCANNNNTCTTTTTGCATTTAATTTTATTTCAGACAAATCTCCAATTGTAGGTCTTTTATTTTCTTGAATTTTAATCTTGCTATCTTTTATTTTGGCAATAAATTTCTTTTTCTTGTAGAAATATTCTATATAAAAAATTATAAAAAAATAACTATAATTCAATTAAATTATTATAAAAATTATAAATTCAATATTTTAATAATGAAATATATGAATATACATGAATATAATCTTTTAAAATAGTCATTAACTTTAAACAAATGATCAAATTATATTAATAAAAATTATCTAATATTATATTTAAAAAAATATATAAACTCTACCTACAATTCTTTACTATTTTTTGGATTCGCTGTAATATCTTCTAAACTGTTGAAAGTTTTACATCATTGTTGTCGTTTTTGCCAATCAATCATAAAGAAATAAAATGCGTTTTTTAATATATTGTACTATAAATATACTATAAATTATTGTAAATTATTGATGTTAGCCATTGTTGACTTTTTTGAATTCAATCGATTTTTATAATATAGTATAGTTTTAATATTTGTTAATAATAAATTCGAAGAAACTAATATTTTCAAATTTTAAATTATGGTTTTAATTTTGAAATGTATATAAATAGTAAGATAAACTTTTATACATATGTATATTATGAATAAATAGAAAATTTTGCATAATTCTTAAATATGAATTAAAAAAATAAAATATATAAGAATGATTTCAACAGATCGTATCATATAAAAATAAAAATACAATTAACAAAACGCTTATAGAGATAATGAGAATATATAAATATTTCTTCTTAGACGTGTAACATAATATCTTATTTAAAAATTTCATTTCATATTTTACTTAAAAATCAGAAATAAATCAGATTTCTTTGTCTAGCGAATCTTTCATCTTTGTATTACAAATGATTTAAAAAAATGAAATAATTGATAGGAGAAAAAAATACATATTTTATTTCTTCAAGTGTGTTTTTAATCTATAATTACTAACCTATAATTAATTAATCTAATTAGAAGAAATATAACTTTCTGTAATTTTTTTTATGAATTTTTGATGTCTATATATATATGTATATATATATATTATAATATATTGATTTATATACGATTTTTCATATAAAACAGATGTATTATTTTAGAATTTCTTTTAAAAAAATTGAGGATGAATAACTTTCAAAAATATTGTTTTAAATATCATTTAATAATTTCATCAAATAATTTATTTTTTTTAATTTGCATCTTTTTTTTTCATTCTTATGATAATTTTTTGTTTTTAATCAATGTATTTCATGATTGTTAAAGAATGGTTAATAATATAAATGATAAAAATATTTCTAAAAAAAATATATTAAAATTAAATATATTGAAATTAAAAATATTAAATATAATTAAAATTTAAATTTGTTTTTTTATGTGGTATTATGGTAGTTTATATAGTATATGATATATAATATACATATAATGTTAATTAATGAAAAATATCAATTAATTATAAATTAATATAAATTTTTTTAAATTTTAATTATTAATAGACCAATATAAAATAGTAAGATTAAAGCGCAAGGAAGTATGATTTAAAAAAAGATTATAATTATAAATATAATTTTAAAAAAGATTTGTCTGAAGTGAAATTAAGTCAAAAAAAAAAGAAGAAAATTCTTTTATCAAAGAATGTTACAATATACAGAATTTATTACATAATAGTATATAATATATTTTATATTAAATTTTTTAAATTATTTTTTTAAAAAATGATAATTAATTATTCATTAACATTAGTATATATTAAAAATTAAATTTTATATTTATACATATAGATTGGCTCTACAAAAAAAAATAGCAATTAATAAATATGAATTTTATTGAATAAAATTTCCATTTGTACAATTTAGTCTTATTGATAAAGAAAGTCTCATTGTGAAACTGTCATAATCTGACCGCCAGATATGACACCATAGATAGTTCGTTCTAACATTACATTGTGTTTTGACTTTTGTAATTGGACACAATTATCTACTCTAACATTAAGAAAAATCCTGCTCTCTAATAGCTCCATACATATAACCAATAATACAATGCACTCATCTTTAAGAAGTATATCATTTGTTACGATATTGTTATATCGAAAATATCGTATTATCATATTATCAATTGCCACAATTTCTAATGAAATGACAACATTCATTTCACAATCCACTGCATTGCGTTTTATTATAAAAGTTGTGAAAAAAATTTCGATTTTAATTTTGACTTTGTCCTTCAATGTTATGTAAGTTTTCATAAAATCATAAAATTAAAAATTAAACTCTATATTATTGGAATGAGATAAATATTAACGTCAATAACATTTATGTAATAAATATATCAATATTTTTTTTTTTTTTTTTATAAGAAAAAGATTCATTCAACGTGTTTGTCACTACATGTCAACATGTACAGACAGCCTTAAGATATTATGCAGAAGCACAGTTAACTTGAAGGCTGTATTATTCTATTATATCATCTTTAACTAATGAAACTAATTATCGTCTTTAAATAATGAAACGAAACAAAAAATTTAATTATTAGCTATAATATAGAAATTTTTGGTCCTTTAGTACAATATATGTATTTAAAAATATAATGGCAATAAAATGTAAAAAAAAGCTTCATTTAAATATCCATTAGATTGTTTTTTTATTTTTCTTTTTTTATTACAAAATTAAAAGCTAGAATCGAACATCATTATTTTTGTTCTTGTTCTACATTTAAGTAAGTATTAATAGTTAAAAACAAAATTTATTTATAATTAAAAATATTATTCACAACAATTAATCTTCATTAATCTTCAATTCATCTTCAAAAATTAATCTTTGCGTCACGAATGGAACGATGACGTTAAAATAACTGGGAACTTTAATGCATATCAATAAAATCGAACTGATTATATATAAAAAAATTGATTAAAATATCCAATCATCAAATGACCGAATAGATATGATTGACTCTACAAAGACATTCAATCGAAATAGACTAAAAAAAAATAACATTAAAAAATCTCATTTAATTCAATTGAACTCACATTCAAAAATAACAATATTGGAAAATTGTAAAAATATAGACTGTAACATTGAATCGTAACGGGAATATTAGCAACAAATGATAGTTATAAATACATAGTTAGAAATGCTGTAATATAATTGTAATGATAAAAATATTTATAGTGATATCAAAAAAGCAGTTGGAAGATATGAAAAAAAAAGATATAAAAAATATATACATATATAATAAATATAAATATTACATGACATACATATATTAAATATATATATTTCTATAAAAAAAAATAAAATAATGAAAATAGAATAGAATAAAAATAGCACAAATAGTAACATTTTATATTATTATTTTTTTATAATAAAAATTATAAAATTTCATAATGAATTAATTAACTAATATAGAAATACAAATACAAATATACAAATAATAAAATAAATATAAATAACAAAAATAAATAATAGAAATAAATTTAAAAAAATTAAAAATATTACAGTATTATCACAATAGAAATTAAGTAGTTTTTTTAGAATAATATTATGTATATATTTTGTAATAATAATGTTATGTTACATGTTATATAATTTTTATTTAAAAAATATTAAATTAAAAT
>NW_006263392.1:35381-38413 GCF_000469605.1 Apis dorsata
TTTTTATTTAATAAAATTTTTTTTAATTTATTTTAATTTTTTATTATGAAATAAAAGTTTATAACATAGTAAAATTGATTGTCATTTTAAAAAAATTTTTTTAAATTTCCATTGTTCATCGCATTTAAGATTGCAAGTTATAGTTCGCGATCAAGATTTATAATATGCTGCTTACTATTTTTTATTTTATAGATGGTAAAAATATTTTTATTGAATGAAAAAATAAAGTTATTTTAGTATTTTTTAAATAAAATTCAAAATATTATATTATAATATACTAAAATATACACTACATTATACTACAAGCAGTAAGTAGTCGTGAGATTTATGATCTGCCAAAAAAGATTTCTTCGCATGAAAATATTTTATCATTATTGTCGGGCTTACTTCTATTAAACCTAAATGAAAAGTAAGATGTTATTAAACTCTTTTGACAATTTTGTGAATAGTACTATCTTTGTGAATAGTATTTAGAATTATTAAAATTAAATGTGATTAGAATTAAATGTGATTAGTATTAAATGTATTAGAATTAAATATTTTTTAAAATATTTAAAACTTAACTAGAATGTAATGTGATTTTGAAAATATGTTCTATAACAGCCAATATCATTTTATCTTTGATGAGATTTTATAGTAAATACGCGCGTAGATTAGCACTTATGAATTTTTGTCAATTATTTAATAGACCGTTGAACAAAATCGAATAAATTATTGTAAGAAACACTAGTCTTATTCATCATCAAAGTGAAAAAACATTCCATCTTTTTACTTATTCTAACTTCGGCCAGATGCGCACATTTCCACACACATTTATCCAGCTTTGCAAAAAAAAATTATAAAAATTTTAATTAAAAAAATTATAAAAAAGACATATAATTTTTTAATATTAAAGTCTAACATTTTAGAAGAAAAATTAAATTCAAATCTCTGGATTGCAAATGATTATAGTTGATCGTGTAATTGATAACAACCATTGAGGAAAATGAGTGATAGATATGTTGATCTAACAATTCATTTTGTATGTGTTACTTTTAATGTTTTATTTGTATTTCATTTAGTGTTATTAACATTTGCAATATATGCAATCAAATGCATATGCAATGCAATTTTATTTATTGTATCATGACATAAAATAATTCTTGTGATTTATCATGAGATCATTTATCATTCAATACAGGTGCTCCGCACATATAACGACTTATATGTGCATACGGTCATACGGATATATACGGTCCACTCATCTTTAAGAAATATATGTACATAATATGAAATATGAAATATTTATTTATGAATTGTAATTATAAATAGACAAAAAGATCATTAGTGTTAAAATAAATATTTACAATTATTTTATTAAAAAAGTTTAAATTATTTATATTTTAAAATTATCAATATTATTTATATGATATGTACATTTTATTATCTTTATAAATATATATTTATTTTCTATATATTATATTCTATATATATTTTCTATATCTATTAAATATATAAATATATATCAAAAAATATATGTTAGTTTAAATAAGAATTATATCATAGATTATTTTATTTAAAATTATTTGGAAAAAAAAATTAAAAATTTAACTTTTGAATAATACATTATAATAATTTATACAATAAAATATATATTTATTTTTAAAATATTTCATTGAAATTAGAAATAAAATAAAATTATATTGTAATANGTTTTTATTATACTGTTATATTGTATTGATATAATAAAATAATAAAAATTAAATTAAATTACAATTATTTTGCTGGTACAAAAATATTTAAATATTTTAAAAATTTATAATAAAATAATTTTTTATAAAAATTAAATATTGATATTTTCTTAATATATATATAACATATTTTGTGCAGTTCAAAATATTAAAAATTATTTTTTGTTAATAATATATTTTATATTTTATTTATGTTTTATACATATAATTTGTTATTTTTGTTTTTTTGCTCATTTGATAATCCAATTATTTGTATGAAAATATTTATAGAACTATATGATATTTGTTAATTTAGTTTGATAACCTAAATTTACAATATATTTCATTATATTTGTAAATATATTATTTACAAATATATAATTATATAATAAATTTAAAATTCGTTTTCTTTTGATTTATCTTGTAATGCTCAAATAATAAGTTGATTTTTAATTTTAAGTAAATAATAAATTAATAAACTCTTTATTTTTGTTATATATATATTTTATTATAAAATTATAAATAATAATTCTTACTTTATTGCATGTAGAATACTAAAAAATGAAAAGACTGCTGATTTGAACATTACACAGAAAAACATTACATTGAACAAGAGAAATTTGAGAAAAAATGTATTTTTATTTTTGCAAGAATATTCAAAAAGATTATAAATTTAAGTTTTTAAATTAAATTATTTAATGAATATTAAATTAATGAAGTTGCAAAATATCCACATGCAAACAATTGAATCCAATAAGTAAGAAACAACGATACATAAAAAAGAAAAATAACAAATTTGTATAAAACAGAAATAAAAAAAATAATAATATATACGTTGTTAACAAAAAATAATTTTTAATATCTTAGACTACCTAACATGTTATAGAACCAAAAAAATATCAAAATTAATATTTAATTTGATATTTTAATATTTAATTTTTTATAAAAAGATTATTATTTCAATTATTTTATTTTAAATTTTAAATGTGTAAATATTTTTGTGCCAGAAAATTAGTTATGATTTTATTTAATTTTTATTTTATTATATGAAATTAATTGCTAATTGTATTTTGTAAAATATAATAAATACTCTATCACAACAAATTTGAATTTATTTCTATAATTAAGACATAGATTTATTAAAGTTAAATATATATTATATACACATAATATACACATAATATATATTATATATACAGTATTTAAATATTTTTATAAATAATTGTGTATGAATTTTTTGAGGTTATTAATTAAATAAAATAATATTTTTTATTCTGATTTTTAATTTTATTGAATTTTACTTCAAATATTAAAATTATTTTA
>NW_006263392.1:39612-43017 GCF_000469605.1 Apis dorsata
AATTAGAATATGTAAATAAATCAATGTTGATTATTTAATTATTTTTTAAATACACATAGTTTTTTAAATAGAATGAAATAATAACTTGTAAATTCAATTTTAAACTTCTTTAAGATTGAAATACATTGGAACGAATTGAAATATTAATTTTTCATAATTAATTAATTCATAATAATTATTGATCATAAATTATATTAACAAAAAGATTAAAATATTGAAACATAAAGAAAAGATTATATATAAATAATAAAATAAAAGAATAATTAAATATGAATAAAAATAAAATAAAAATGAAATAAAAAAAAGATTTCAAATTTAACATATCTTATTAAATAACTTAATTTTATTAAATAACTTAATAAAAATGGAATTTAAAATTATAGAAATTAAATTTATTGAAATTGAAAAATTTATTGGTAGAAATAATTTTTCTTACTTAATGAATTATTTAAAGAATTATTGATAAAGAATTATTATGAATTACTTAAAGAATTATTATCGTTCGATGACTTATCTTTTAAATAATTAATTAATTTAATAACTTGGTAATTTCTGCAGAAGTGACAATGTTACTTTCAATTCTAGCAATTTTAATTATTTGTGTATATTTTTCTGAAACTAATTTATTTTTATCAATAAACATTATTTTAGATTTATTTATTTTTATATCAATTTTGGTTAAAAAAAATGAAAATACAATTTTATAAATAATTGTTTATAAATAATTTTATATTTATTTTATATATTTATTTTATAAAATAAATATATAAATATTTTTTTGATAATTTATTGAAAATATTAATTTAATATCTATATATTTATATATATGATAATATGATATATATAATGATAATATATATATATATATATATATATATATATTTTTTTTTTATATTCATTGTGAAATATTGCATTCTTAATATATGCACATCAGAATAGTTATTTTATATACTATTAATAACAAGTTATTTTATATGCTATTAAAAACAAGCTAACAAAAACAAATTTGAAAATTTTACGAAAAACATATATTTAATAAAAAATATTATAATTTTTAATCAATTAACATACATACATCAATTAACTTTTCTAATAATTTGAAGAACAGATAGATTAATTCATTGTGCAATAATTTGTTCTTTTTAAACCTTATTAACCTAATTATTAACAATTTTTATTATTTTATTTCCCAATGGTATGTTTCGTTTTCTTTTATTTTTTCCTGATTGCAACTTTATATTTTTTAAAAAAATTAATAATTTTCTATTATTTTTAATCATGTTGCAAATTTTAATCTTTTTTATAATAATAATAAACTAGATGCTAATTTAATACTATTATTATAAAAATTATCAAAATAAAAAAATAAAAATAATGCCATTAATGCTTATTTAAAAAAGATTCTTGCCATAATTGTATATATACTTAATTCAAAAGCAATGCAATTCCAAGCGCATTTTATCATATAAACAAAAACAGAAAAAAACACGTATATGCTCTTCTCGGTTCATATTAATAATAGAATAATAGAATATTATATGTTCGCCCCCCCCTCCTCCAATAATAGTATTGCAATGGTTTGATTAATGTAAGGCATTAATTGGATACTTATCGACAGATTCGCAACAAATAAAATATACTTCTTAAAAATGAGTGAATTACGTAAATGGTACGGAGCGCGTATTTATTAGAGAGTATCTCTCACAAAATCGCAGCAGGTAATTGTATTCCATGATCAGAGCACGATGAGGTGTTAAAACAAAACTAGTGTAAAATTATCATATTCGACAATCGGATTATGACATATTTATAATAAGATCTTAGTAAGTGACGTCCGTACCCTTAAAAAAATCCTTTTTTGATTTAATTGGAAGAGTTTCTCAATAGGATACGCCAATATCTAATAATATTGCGGCTGGTGCCCGATTCGCGACACTCATCAAATTCGAGGAAATTCCTTGTTTGATGATCTGTATTCAAAGATCTCATAAACAAGAATAAATCAATACATCTTTCTTATAGATTCGTCGAACTAGAACAATGTTATTTGTCTTTTCAGCCTATTAATTTGGAATATATCATCGTTAAGATCAGTTCGATTAGTCTGAAATATATAATTATAAGTGTTGGCTAAATTCTCAAAGACAATCTTCTCAAATAACACTGTCCTTTGTTTAGATTTAATAAAAGCCCAAAATGCAATAAGAACAAAAAAAATTTTTTATATGAAAAATTTTCGAATTATCTGCTTGATCACTTTTTTTTGCGCATAACAGTATTTCTACTGAAATACTGTTAAAATTAATTGAAATTAATTGTAATTTTCAATCATATTTTACACTTTTATTGGTTATTTGATAATAAACTTTCTTCATCAGTGATGAAATTGAAGCTTTTCATTGATGAATGAAATTTTACTTTTCCAAACTTTCAGCATTTTAGAAATTTTAAAATTGCTCACAAATTTCACTTTGCTACTTCAATAATAAAACTGAACTGTTCGAAATATTAAGAGCAATATTTAATATTCAATTATCAATTTAATGTTTTGAAAACATGATTTATTATGGTGTATATAATATAATATATTATTGTATTTTTAAACATAAAAATACAAAACATGTGCAATAATAAAAAATAAATCAATAAAAAATATAAGATATATTTTTAGAATTCCCTAATGACAAAATAAATTTATATATCCCATAATCTTAGCTATTTTATAAAAATATGCATTTGCATAAATATAAGTTATTATTATTATAACTTTTAATTATACTTAAAATTATATTTAAAAAAATTACGATTCTAAAATATTTTCTTAAATTAAATTTTTTTAAATTAAATTAAATTTAATAAAAAATTAAATTTTTTATTAAATTAAAAATGTAATATATATACAATACATATGAAATTATTCTAGAATATATTTTGACAATTACGTCTTTTTAGAAATTTTAAATCTATATTTCTTTAAATTTTCTTATAATAATACAATTTTCATTAAACAATAAAATCTAATCTAATTTAATCTACAACCCATTAATTTTGTTCTTTATTGTTTAAATTAAATTATAATTAAGGAATAATCATTAAGAATAAATTATTTATCTATATGGAAATAATTATATTATCTATATTAGCATTCATCAATATATGTATAATATCATATTGAATGTATTCATAAGATAAATAGATTCATGAAAAGTTTTTTGCAAATATTTTGAGAATTAAAGCTAAGTGATGGTAATATTAATAATATTAATTATAAAATTAATAATATTAATAAGGAAAAATTATAAATTAAATTAAAGTTATAATTTTGAACTTAACAATATATTTCAAACTCAAAATTAAGGATCAAAATAAAAAAAATGACATTTTATAAATAATTTTTTTATTATA
>NW_006263392.1:43484-65622 GCF_000469605.1 Apis dorsata
TATAATATATATAATAATAATATAATATTTAAACAAATTTTTTAAAATAAATTTAAGATATTTTATTTAATATAAATAAAATTTATATTTGAAAATTTGATTATTAATAAGAAGTAAAAATTCGCCAAATCTTCTAATAATGAAATATACAGATAACTGTCCTAGCATGGCATCTTACCACACGGTTTCGCTGTAACACGATGGGATAAATTGCAGGAACCTTTGTACAACATTGTGCTTCTACAGCACTAGATAACATAATTTTTTTTTAATACATTTAAAAACTATTTTAAAATAATGAAGAGAGAAGGAATAATGAATTATAGTGGCTTTTCATGAAAATGTATAAATAAATTATAATTTATTCATTTATAATTCTATTCCGATATCATAGCAGAAATGCACAGTTTATATACCATCCACAATGAGGTTTACTGTCTCAGAGATACAGTGTTATAGAAAGTATCATCGTATCCAAAATGAATAAATGCGATATCGTTGTATCGTATCGATCGTTATAAAATGCAATTGCTGCCAAGGACCTGTAAACAGAAGGTTCTTTTTTATTTCTTATCTCTTGGAAACAAAAATATCTCAAGCAACTGTCTGTGTCAAGTTATCTGCGATGATATGTTAAATAATAATTTTTTCATCTTTAAGACTAATTTTTGGAAAATTAATTTTCAGTCCCAAGTTATATCTGATAAATATAAAAAAACAAAGTTTAAGAAAAAATTTATTTCCGTAGAAAAAAAATCTAAAGCTTGGATTGTCTATTAAAAGGAGAAAAAGCATCTCATATTGGAAAAAGTCTTAATTAATGAAACAATAGTTCGGACTATTAAGAAAAATGAAAAAGAAATAAAAAATGCAGTTACTGCATTTTCGATATTCGCAAAATATGCAATTCGTCTCTGGACGCCAATAATTGAGAAAATGAGAAAGACACTCAACATTTGGATTGTGATAGCTATAAAAAAAAATTCCGTTGGATAGTAATATCATTAAACAAAAAGCACTTAAAATTTACAAACATCTTAAAGAACATGGGGAATTCTCTATCAATCCAGATTCTGTAGCAAGTAAAGCTTGGTTCGAAAAATTCAAAAAGCATTTTGCAATTCATAGCATAAGAATTCAAGGAAAATCTACGTCGACTGATTATGAAGCCTATCTAAAAAAAATTCAAAACATTATAGAAGAGCAAGGATACACAAGCAGATCAAATTTTCAATGCCGATGAAATTGGGCTTTGATGAAAAAAAATGCCCAATAAAACCTTTATATTGAAAAAAGAAAAAATTGCACTCGGATGTAAGGTGTCTAAAAATTGTATAACGCTATTTTTGTAATGTGTCGGGGGACTTTATGATAAAACCCTTGTTAGTTTATAGATCTTTAAATCCACGTGCGTAAAAGTATAAATAAAAACACTTTATCGGTATATTGGAAAACAAACCCAAGGGCTTGAGTAACTGAAAATTTATTTAAAAATTGATTTTTAAATTTTTTTATGCAAAATGTTGAAAATTATTTAAAGCAAAAAAATTTGAGTTTCAAGGTGCTATTACTATTAGATAATGCTCCATGTTACCCACAAGATTTGAATCATCCCAACATCAAAATAATGTTCCTATCATCTAATACTACTTTGTTGTTCCAACCATTAGATTAAGGTATTATTTATATCTTTAAAATTTATTATATATGAAAAGCATTACAGTAGATTTTAGATATAACCGATTCGAAATCAATTAATGTAATGGAGGCAATTTTCAATTAAGCACTACATCGATATTACATCTTTATCGCTGAAAAAACTAAAGATATCAACATTAAATGCATGTTGGAAAAAGATATGGTCATTTTCAGTTGAAATAGAAAACATGTTTAAATCGTCAGAAAATGAAATTGGTATTAGAATATAGAATACCATATTAGAACTTGCTAAATCAATCGGAGAATTTTTTATGGATGTGGTTATTGAAGATGTTCAAAATTTATTAGTGGAAGAAGAAGTTAACGAAGCGAATTTGATGGAAATGAAATCCGAAGCTGTAAATCAAATTATCTTCGATTCTGAGGACAATAGTATTGATGAAGATTCTAAAGTTAATAATTCACAATCACTAAAAAAATTACAAGAAGGCCTAAATTTAGCTGAAAATCTTGAATCATTTTTCTTGAATGCAGACCCTTCCGCTGAAAGAAGCCAAAAATTCAAAAAGGAATTGCAAAATTGTCTATTTCCATATTGTGAAATCTACAATGATCTTCTAAGAACTAGCAAACAAACCAAAATTACAGATTTTTTAAAGAGAACAGAAGATGCAAAAAATCTAAATAAAAGAAAAAAGTTTTAAAAGTGAAGGTGATATCATTTAACCGAAAAAACATTCTCGTTTGATTGTGATGAGGAGGAAATTAAAATCGCATTAAATGAAAATAATATTTTTTGTTTTTTTTCGTTTTGTATTATACATATATTTATATTTTTAATAAAGTTGCTTATATGGAATTAAAAAAAAAATGTTTGTTTTTAATAAATTTTCGGAACATAATCTCCCTTGTTGTACTGGCTCTGGATTTCATATAACACGGTTTCACACAACACGGCATTTTCTAGGAATCTATTTACCGTATTATAGCAGGGTTACCTGTAATTATATTAATATATCTAGACAGAATTAATATATTTGTCATTTTTAAAAAATTGATTCTACTGGTCAAAATAAACAAAAATATACAAAAATGTCAATTGAAATTTATATAAAATTAAAATTTATATAAAATTTTATATAAAATATAAAATAGATTTATTTATTAATTATTTATTAAATTACAAACAATTTAAGTTCATATTAAATAAAGCAAGACAGTGATGTAACAGTGATCTCTTTTTATTTGTATCTTGCTTCGTCTTATTTTTTAAATTATAATAATATAAAATTTCAATTGCTTATAATGAATAATAATGGTTAATAAATAACCATGTATTTGTTTTTAGATCCTTTAAAGATATTTCATGAATATAATAACTCTACATACAATAACTTGAAACAAAACGAAACGAAAGTTTTTGCAAAAAAAAATTTTATTTAAAATTATCTCAGAAATTTTCTGAAGCAATCGATGTTCTCACATTTTTGGAATACTTTGTATATATATATTGGCCAATCACAAAACGCATAGTTTAGTCAAGCAATATATCAATTAATAAATCCAAGCAACACATATCGAAGTATTGAATATTATAGTTTATTCATTGTTGTGATATAATTCGATATAATTTTTATTCATAAAAAAATATTTATTATATTTAACACACTTTTTTCGATGTGTATTGTTTGAACTTAATTGTACTTGATCGGTAACAATGTTTTTTTTAATAATTCTTTAATAAAATCATAATAAAAGTTTTTGCAAAAGAAAATGTTGCTTGAAATTTCTAATTAATGAATGTTTTTATATTTTTGGGATATCCTATGTATAAGGATTACATATATGATAAAAATTATAGTTATATTTTTATTTCTGTTTTCTTTATTAATTAATTTAATCGATAATTAGTCAGCAGTTTTAATATTTCGAATTTAAAATTTCTACATTTATTGCTTTAAATTTTAAAAAATAAATATGACTTTTATGACTTTTACATATTTTTACGTATATATTTTAGAACATAGAACAAAAAGTCCTATTCAATAAAAAATCTACTTTTTACTTCGTTTGTGGTTATGTCCTTCAAATTCCTTCAAACACAACAAGAAAGTTTATATCATTCTTAACGATCGGTAGATGTCATTACAATAGAAAATTGTAATAAAATTTTGAATGACAACGTGAAATATTTTATATATATTCTGAATCTTATTTATAAAATTTTTATTTAAAAAATAAAAATAATTCTATAACACTTCTTTATCATACTTCATGGGTAAGAAATATATAATTTATCATAATATATACATAAAATTTATAAATATTTTTTTAAGGTCCACGAAATCATGGAAAAAATCAACAAAAGAACTTATCACAATCAATCGTCAAAAAAAAGAATAATATTACCACTCTTTCTCAACCTATTCCAAGTACAAGTACAAATATATCATATATTAATGAAAAATCGCAAAACTTTTCTGATTCTATAATTTTTGAAGAAGATAATCGCTTTATTAATAACCTGATACGATACTTTTTTGCATTAGATAGAGAAAAACAAATTGTCAATAAAACTCGTATAATTAAAAATGTTTTTGACAATCAAGGAAAACATTTTTCTAGAATAATGAATAAAGCAAAAGATCTTTTGTCAAAGGTATAAACAAAATTAAAATTTATTTAATATTTTAATTAATATCATGCATATGCTTATATGTTCATAGATTTTTGGATATCAATTGATAGAACTTGAAGGTAATAAATATATGTTAGTAAACGAAATAAAAAATGAATTACCACACATTTATCCATGTGCAACAGAAAGTAGCCAACAAGTATTATTATTTATAGTACTCACTCATATTTTCATGCAAGAAGAATCCTGTACTGAAGGTAATAATGCTTTTTATAACAATGAAATATATAGAATTGTTTAAAAATGATCTTATCTTTAATGTAATATAAAATTATTTCAGAATCATTATGGGATTTTCTTACTAATTTGGATATTTTGTATTTAGACAATCATTATCATCCTTACTTTGGTAATGTTAAGTATTTGATAAATGAGGTAAAAAACTAAAAAGAAGAAAATATAAGAAAATTAATTGAATAAATCAAATATAAAATTGATATTGAATTAAAATTTATTTTATAGCTCTTTGTTGCACAAAAATATCTTGATAAAACTATACTGGAACAAAATGATTCAATTAAAATAGAATTTAAATGGGGTCCCCGTGCTGAATATGAATTTTCTCGACGTGAAGCTTTAAATTTTGTATCAGAGGTAATAACATGATTTTAAGTTAATTTTAAACATATATAATTTTTTTAATAATAAAACAAGTATGATTCTATAATAGATATACAATAGACGTCCATTAAACAGTTGGCCATTACAATTTAAAATTTTACTTGCTCGAGAAAAATTAACCAAATCTCATTGATATGTATATATACTATTATGAATGCAATAAACAAGAATAAAATTTAAAAATAAATCTTCTTTCTAAATATAAAAATAATAATGAATTCCTTTTGCAATAATATATTGATAATTGATTATGTTTCAATACTTTGAAATTGATATTATTAATTATTATTAAATCGTATATATAAAGAAATAATATTTTTATTAATTTTATGTTACTTAATATAATATTATACAACTATAAAACTTTCATGAATATTTCAATTTCATGAATATTTAAATTATTTTAAAAAATTATTTGTATTTTAAAAATTATGATTATGGCAAATATAGTAATATAGTAAATAGTATATAGTATTACTATATAGTAAACTTCTTAATAAGATATAAGTAAAAAAATATAATAATATTTAATATAATATATAATATAACATTAAAAATATAATTATTATAATATTACATTTTTTCATATGAATGAAAAGATAACAAAAAATATTTATAAATTGGAAACATAATTATTAAAATTGTTTCTATATTTATGTAATTACACATCAATATACTTAATTTGCTTCAATAACTTAACTAATTACTTTTTTAATTTAAAAATAAATAAAAAATATAAAATAAAAATATAATATAAAATAAAAATATAAAAATTATTTTCTAACTAAATATAGAAAAATAAATAATTATTGTGTGAATATATAATGATATGATGATATTATATTGATGAATTTTTTCAGATGAAATTTCTTCATTTCAATTTTTATTTTATATTGTTTATATCTTTTTAAAAGAAATTTAAATTTTTCTTTGCCTTTTTTTTATTTATATTCTCTTGAAATCAAATTTTTCAAAAAATATTACTACATTTTTCTTTTGTATATTTTCTTTAATTTCATTTGATATAAATTATATAAATTAACAATTATTAAAATTAATTAAAGTAAATCTATTATTATTAATTAAATTAAACTAAAAAATAATTTAAAATTGAAATTATTTATTTTAGTTATTTACTTATTCAATTGTTAATCATTCTTTGCAATTAATTTTCTTTTTCATTCTTCTAAATTATAATTTAATTTTTTATATTACATTATAAATTAAAATGCATTATCAACTTTTTAAATATTTTTTTATATAATAACATTTTGTTAATCATTTTTATATAATAAATTTAGATACTAGAGAATTATGGCTACATACTGGAAAATTATTTTATTAAAATTTGAATATATATATTGACACAATCACTTTTTATTAATTATTTATTGATACTATCTATTAATGCTTATATTTATTTTCATATAATAACTGCAAACATAATGTATTAAACATTTCTTTTAATGAAAAATAGTAAAATTATTATTTATTATAAAAATTTAAAATAATATCAATTTTATGTTTATTAATAATATATTATTCTGATATTCTGAATTGATTTATTAGTATTTATTATTTATTATTTATAAATATATTTATTTATTATTATACTTATTAATTTATAAATATTATTAATATTTATTAATAATATTATTATTAATTAATAATAATAATATTATTAATTTTTAAAACTGAAATATTTTTAAACAGAGTTGATAAGATTAAATTTTTTTTGATTTCATCAAGCAATTATTCTTTGAATAATCAAACAACAATTGTTTAACAATTGTTTTTTTTAAATACCTCCTGAGAGCAGCCATAAAACTGCGATGTTTAAAACTCACGCATATGTATGTATAATCTTTAAGTTCAGCAAGAGAATCGAAAGAGATCTAAAACATGCCCTACTTTTAATTAAATTTAATCGGATTCATATTTACATTTCTAATTCTATTATTACATCATAATAACTTAATGAGGAATGCTTGTAAAAGCATATATAAAAACAAAATAGAAAAATATGAAACTTTGAATCATTTTTATAAATTTTTTTTTATATATTTTATGGATAAAGAAATTTCTAAATCTCTTTTCAAGTTTCATTGTAAACATTATGCTTCATTATATTATCTTGGTATTTCAATAATAAAGAAATAATAAAGAAAAAAATAAAAAAATTCTTATTGTAATAATTATAATTTAATAATTGTAACAATATCACGATACCAAATGTTGTAAGATGATATAAATTATTAATAATAAATGCTAAATTATATACAACGAATGCAATAATTATATTATTTAAATATTAAAAAATAAAAAATGATTTAATTTACAATATATCTATGAAAATGTAGAAATGCAAACGCGCAGTTACAGCAATCGAAGTAAAAATCAGCTGGGCCAGCGAATCTATGTCAAACTGGGGGATCTAAACTAGCACGAAGCTTTATCGGATATTCAGTATTCAGTATTCGGTCGTCTTCCTTACTAGATGATAGTACAGTATATTCGGTTTATACTATCACGTATTATTGTATTATTGTTTTATTTGTTTTATTTGTATAAATCGTTTACTTCATATTTTCGTTGTACGAATTATTCTTAATTAATCTCTTATTTTTATCAGTGATTTTGCAATCATTAAACATATAAATTATAAATATACATACATAAATATACATAATATACATACATACATACATATATATATATATATATATTTATATGTATATATATATTTATATGTATATATATATATATATACAATATATACCAAATAGAAATACGAATATAAATTTTTATTTTTTAAGCTAATCAATAAATAAATTCAACAATAATAAAATAATTAATCGCCAAATATAAAAGTGATAAAATTGTCAGTATCTATTAAACTGTAAATATAAATGCTTAACAAAATTATAAAACAGCAAAAAAATAATTATCAAATTATACTATATTTATTATAATATTACTTATGTACGTAATCAATAAGATGTGGAGAAATTGCGAATATGATCGTTCGCTAATCATGCATACACGAAAACAAAAAAGTTTCGTAGAAAATCAATTTTTCTTTACTTCATGACCTTTAAATTTGTTTATGCGCAAATAACTAAAAAAATTATTTCGAATGTTATATATTATCACACAGAAATACGATTTTCTAAAATATATTATTCCATATAAAATAATATATTTAGTGAATTATTTTGTGTAAATAAATATGCTATAAATACATTCAATGCTTTTATGTTAAAAAAAACAGTGTAAAACACTAAGAAAAAAAGAGAATTTAAAAATTATTTAAAATAACATACACATCATAATTCACATCATTTATTTAAAAATATAAATACATAAAGAATTCAACAAAATGTTCAATTTATATCAGAATTTAAATAAAAGAGATGATGATCATAAAGAATCAGATGTCACAGGACATGATAGATTTTGGCAGGAACGTCCGAAAACACGTCGAAAACGTCGTGCTATCAATCGAAGAACTCAAAGTGCCATTGAACTCGATTCTGAGGCTATAGTCTCTGCTCGAAGTACTTTTAGTACTTTTAGGCGTGGAAGAAGCGCAAATATCGAAGACGAAGATAGTGACGAAGAAAAAAGTTATCAATTTACCAATAAAATTGACAATCTAGCCAAAATATTATTTAGTCGTGTATCTGCTGCTCGAAGTTGTAAAGATTCTGATGTTAGGTACGTCCATTTTATAACTATTTTATATTTTTTATGCATTTTTTTTTATGTATCATATATTATTGAAAAGATAAATAATTATGGCAATAATACAATCTAATGTATATAATATAATAACCGTTTCTATGCATAGTCACATTATACTTCCAATAATATTAGCTTCCTGTAAATTTCTTTCTTCGTTTTTTATTGTTTTAAAATGCTGATTTTGATCCATGTGTATAACAGTCTTTATTTTGATTATGTTTATATCGATTTCTATATTTGGAAAGTTAACGACAACAGTTATTTAAACTGTTGATTAAAATTTTACATTGAAAAACAAATTTAAAAAAATTAAAAAAAATTATTAATTTTTTTGTTTATAACTTTTTTTAATTGTATAAATAATTAATATTTTACCAGATGATAAAAATTATAAGAATAAATACCAAATATGATACTGATATTGCTATCATTATTATTATTGTATTATTGCATTATTCTGTCATTGCAATTTCGATTGTCTAAAGATTGTTTTATATTATATTTGTGCATAATATATATTAATAAATTTTTATTTTTATTTTTCGGATCTAAAAATAATTTAAAATAATTTAAATCCATCATAATAACATGAGAAAATATTAAATCCATATATTTTGAATGCCATTTGTTGCGATCTATTTATAGAAACATAAATATAAGTAATTCATATGTCGTGTAATAAATATATGCTTATAAGAAAAATTTATCTGATACATAAAAAAAATATATAATAGTAACAATCTTTTTTATAAATATTTCGAAAACTAATGATTAGTTGTATATTAAAAAGTTCAAAATGATAATTTCTAATATATTTAAAAATCATTGGTAAAAAATTTTTTTATTTCAAATAGTTATCAAATGTTAAAAATTATGAATGATTTTAATTTTGGATAAATGCAATATACATTGCTTAGCCAAATGAATTGAAATTTTGAGAGATGGGAGAAAAAATTTTAAATATAAAATTTTAGTTTCCGAGATATTAATAAAAAATTTTTGATATAATACATTAAATTCTGTCTATATGCCAATGTCTGACAATATATGCATTAGCTTACGATCATCTATTATTTTTATAAATCGCAGCATGCGATAAATATATAGATTAAATATATAGATTAAAAATCTATTTCTTTATAGATTGTGATGGATTTAAAATATCTCAAATCTAATATTGAGTTTTCACGGAATTCTACGCAATACAAAAATAAAATATAAAATCTTTGTGCAACCGAAATTACAATAACTGAAATTGCAATAAGTATCACAATTATTCTTGACCTATCTATTATTATAATTTGAATCTATCTATTATATAATTATAATCTGAATAGAGATATAGTAAAAATCTCCATTAATCAAATAAATTCTAATAAATCTGTCTATCTGTAACTGTCTATTAAACATTTCGAACATCGCTTGTTGCGATGTGTTTATAGAAATGGGTACATTATGCTGAGCCATATATTGCTAAGCGCGTATATATATAACCAGAATTAAATATATCGTACCAAAAATTTTTTATTTAATATCTCGAAAACTAATAATATATAATTAATTAATATTAATATTTGATTTATTAATATTCGAAAAATAAAATTTTATATTTAAAATTCTTTTTCTTTTCATTCACTCAAAATTTTAATTCGTTTGACTAAGAGATGTATACAATAGCGCTTTTCTAATTTTTTAATCAGGATATATTAAATGTCGTATATATGAATATATTACTAATATATTGAATGCTATCCAAATGTTATTAAATGACAATTATTTATCATCGCCAATTATTGAATATCTACTTATAATCGGCTATATATATACGTGGAATATCTCATATACAATCATTTTGTTATAATAAAATCTGAGTTAGTTCTCCAGAAATTAAATTTAAATGATAAAATAATGAAATTTAACTTACTAAATGATAATACGGTATCAAATATACAAATATACAAACATACAAAAGAGAGTACAAAAAAACTAATTTGCAGATAAAAATATTTGACGCGTAATATTAACATATTATAGCTATTATTTTGAACACACTTTAAATAGAAACAATCTATTTTATTAAATCCACAAAATACTAAAATAAAATAAAATAATTTTTGAACAATTAAAATTACAAAAATCATCAACATTATAACGATAAACCAAAAATAATGCTGATATTCATTGTAATTTTGATCGCTCAAGGATTATTTTATATTTTATTTTTGCAATTTAAAAATTAATAATAATTTCTACAGAAAAATGATTACGTTAGTCGCGAATTCAATATATAATATATATAATATAATACTGAAAAATTTTCATTAATGTTTTAGAAACTAATAAATATTTAAACTAAAATTTTATATTTAATTTTTTTTTATTTCTTCTTTTTATTTTCTTCTTTACTTATCCAAATTTCATATCGATCAGCCACTTTTTCTAATTATATTTTTCAAATTATTACTATTAATATTAAAACTTTATGATTATTAAAGATGCATATTGATTAATTTCAATATTATTCTTACTATCAAATAGCTATCTTGACTATCATTGAATATTCCTGATATTTGATTGTATATAAACTGATTTTTTTTAATCAGAATGATACATGAGTATCATGTATAAACACTTGATATAAGTCAATAATCAATCACATTTCGAGCGACAAACATAACAAAAGTGAAATTTTAAACTTTTCTTCAATGACAACAGAAATAAACGATCATGATTCACGATATATAATTGATCGTCATCACGACTATTTAAAAAATTTGCAATCTTCAAAAAAACGAATACCAATTGTACAACAACGCAGGTGACTCTTTCTCTCTTTTTTATTTTTTTAAATTTTTTAAAATTCAGAATTAATCTAAAAATGAAATAAATAAAAAAAGTTAAAATGAAAACAGACATAATAAATAAATACATGAAAAATATGAAAAATAAAAAGATGAATTAAAAATATAAAAAATGAATTAATTAATTTATTCTTGAAATATCAATATAATTATATATTAATACAATTATCATCTTATAAGATCAAATCTTTGTATTCATAGAGAACGATGGTTGCTCGCTAATAATACTAATGCGACTAATACAATTTGTAGTCGTTGGTGTCTGCATCTAATTTGTTATTGGTATCATTTGAGGAATCGTTCATCAACGCAAGAAATAATTCATAAGCGCAATTATAATTTTTCAAATAAAGCGGAAAACAATACTGTTGATTGGTAATATTATTTAAATTCTATTTTTTTTTACTTTTCTTTTTTTTTTAATTAAATATCATAATCTTATTATTGTTAATTCTATTCATTTTGTATAAAAAACGGTTAAATACAATTAATTAAAATTCTAATAAAAACAATCTATCAATGATTATCATTAATGAAAATAATATTAATAATATTTCAATCAAAGTCATTGGCATTCAATTCGTTATTTATAACTTATTTCGTAAACTAAACAGATAACTATATTGAAATTAAATGAATTTATTATGTTTGAAAATAGGAATGGAAAACATAATTATACAGAATTGGGTCACGGATCATCTATTTGTGAAAGTGTTGGCGAATGTATGGAAATGGAGAAGAGGTCCAGGGATCGTGCCTTATCAATTTGTCAAACTTATGTTTGTAGAACATCACGTTATAATTTCGTTAAACAGTTAAATAATCTCGGTAAATTTGATTTTCTACATTTATTAATTATGTATGAGATGTTTAAAAAATATAAATGGAAAATTTAAAGAATAATTTTAGAAATTAAAATTATTATGCAAAAATTAATTTATTATAAATTATTATACAAAAATATTTGTTAAAACTTATTTTTTTATAAACAATTTAATTTTACTTTATTTTCTTCATTTAGTTTTATCTAATGCTAAATTGTTTATGATTAAATTGATTATCTTAAAAAAATGAAGCTTTTGATCTTTAAAAAATTAAATAATAGTTTTGCATATTAGCTTTTTGGTTATTTTAATTTTTTAAATTTATTTAATTTAAAATTATCTTTTAATTTTGTATCATATCATTCGAATATTTTATATAAATTTTAAAGTACATTAATATGAAAACATAATATAAAAATATTATTATTATTTTTAAAACGAAGGAATTGCTATTCAAATAATTTATTTTAATTTATAGGTTCTAGAATGGACAAACATTGGTTCATAGTCAGAGATACTTCTTTAAAAACCGATCGATTGATTACGTTAGTTCCATTGACTAAAAACTGTTTATTGAATATAACTCCAATGACGAAGAATGTTTTGAATGATTTATTCTTAGCCCTGCAACATCCATACATATGCCCTATATTTGATATCGATTTTCTTGAATATGATAATAAAAATTATGTAATTGTAGTTCAACCAATAAGTCAAGGTAGTCTGAAAGATTTGATATATGGGGTAAGTAATCATGATAAATTGAATAATAAACAAATTTTTGAAGAAAATAAATAAATGCTTGGATATTATATTTTTACATTGAAATGATTTATAGATCGAAAGAACAGGTTGGAATGAAGATTGGAATCAAAAATATAGTTCTCATGGTAAAGGACTTCCTTTACCTCAAGTTCAACAAATGGGACGTCAAATACTGGAAGCATTAATTTTTTTAAAAGAAAGAGGATTTCCGACTGTAATCCATTTGCATTCAGGAAATGTGCTCATTCAAAATGGTGTCGCACGTCTCGCTGGTCTTGAAAATACGCTTCTTGGTTTTACCAGTCGAATACATCCATTAATTTTTTCTCGAATATCACAAACTATTTCAATTGACATGACATGTTTTGGTAAGATCAATTTCAATTACAATTTAAATATATTAATTTGAATATTTGTTATCTTCCAGGTCACATGCTATTTGAAATGTGCGCTGGTTACGAATTACCATCATTTAAGCCAAATTCTGTTCATCTATCGGATATTGAAATGTATCCTCAAGTATAAATCATATTTTTTTTTCTTGTTATTTATTATTTTCTTTTTATCTTTTTTTCTTTTGCTTACTTGTTTTACTATTAATAATATTAGATTATTGCTCAATTTATATATATTTAATAAACTTATAAGAAATATTATTAGTGATCAAATATTTATATTAATAATATTTGATTATTAATGTTTTTTATAATAATAATACATATAAACAATTAAACATTAAATTAAACAATAAAAAGTTAGATTAGATAACTATCTCTTGACAAAATACATTAAAATATCAATTTTTATTTAATCAAAATTATTGATTGAAATGTTTACGTATGCAGGTCATCGAGTTATTCAAATTCATATTTGATGAATTATCTAATCGTCATAAGATTATCGAGGAAATTCTTGTTCATGATTTATTCAGAAATATTGATCTTCGTGAAATGCGAAGTGTTCCCGTTACGGTATGTGTGAATTCTATATTTTTCTATTTTAAATTATTTAATTTATTTTAATTTTAATTTTCTTTATAGTTATTTCGTCCAATCTTAACGCCGCCCATTGTAAACTTTCTCGACAATATTAAACGACAAAATGCTAATAAGAGGTAATTTGATGTATAATAGAACATTTAAATTATTTTTTCGTGTCTTTTTCCATATTTTGCTAAAAATTCATTTTGCATGCACAAACAGGCAAAGATCGCGTTCTATAAGCGACATCTATTTGACACGCAGATTTTGGTAATGACACGAACCATCTATTAATTAATATAAAATTCTGAAATTAATTTACCTTATTTTTTTCATATTACAGAATTATACATTTCGATAGTATCGATATTGATATGACATCTTTACATAAACGATATTCCATTTGTAAAAATTCTTTACTTGACGAAATCTACAACGAACTTTCGAATACAACTATATAATTAATAAAAATATTTATTTTGTTATTGCTATTATTATATTCATATGTTTCTTTACAAAAATTGTTCTAATCTCTATTCTAGTAATTATTCAATTTAAATATAATTAAATATAAAAATTTAATATAAAAAAATATATAAAAATAAATAATAAATAAAAAAAGACACAAGAAAAAATATATATAAAAAATTAAAAAAAGACACAAAAACTGAAAAAAAGACACAAATGTTACAAATGTAATGTATTTTATTAATTAAAATATTAAAAGACAGTTATTAAATATTAAAAGTTATCTATGTCTGCGAGAAAAAGTAGAAAACTTCACAAAAACCATAAATTCAATTTTTTTCGTCTCGAAATTTTTTCGCGTAATTTCTATTATATTTCTTCTTAACGATATAACATACAAAATAAAAATAAATTAAAAAAAGAATTGTCGCGATGTTATTAAATTTGTTAAATATGATTGTACTTAATTTTAAAAAATTGATAAAATGTTTTACAATATTTTAATTTGTTTCATTTAATATAAATGTATTTCTATTAATAATAATACTCTAATATTTTTATTTTTCAAAACTAAGATATATTTTAATTGGTTTAAATTGGAAAAAAAACTACTTTTTTTTCAGTTGAAAATCATTTTACACTTCTATTGCATAATACACAAAATTTTATATATAAACATAAAAATTTACAACACATTACAGAATCTATAGAAAAAAACTTTTTGTATAAATTTATACATAATGTATATATCATATTAGAATCAATGAAGTATCAATTATTTCTATAAAATATCGAATATTCATATGCAACACTTATTATGGAAATATATATGGAATTAATATACATGTATGTATATAAGCAGACATAAGATTGATAATAAAAATAGATATTATTGCTTCTCGATGATCTTTATCGTTTAAATGTATAAATTCAGTTTAATTAAAATACCGATTTTTTTTTAATCCTAAATGGGATTGATTTTATGTGAACACACATATATGTGTACACGTTAGAAAATTTCAGTATGAAATAATTTAATCGGTTATTTTTGTTATATATTTTATGATGCGCCAGCTTCTAATTCACTCGCTGGTGTGTCCGGTTCCTCATCATTATAAATATTTTCCGCCATTTGCCATACTTGCATTATATTGTCCTCTGATACAGAACATATGACCCATGGTTCATTAGGATTCCATGAAAAATCACTGATTTTGGCAGTATGACCACCATGAATAAACTATAACAAATATAATTAAATAAAATACTTTTTTCAACAAATTTCAACGACATTGTTTATCAAAAATGTAACTATGTTATTATATACCAGTAATTCAGGTGGTCCATCTTCAGCATCTTCACTGGATTGTTCCTCGCCAATTTTACTGAGATCCCATACATGTAAACGTCTATCTGTTCCACTGCTAGCTAATATTGTCTCATTATGTGGGGACCATTGAACTTGAAAAATTTCATCTTTATGAGATTCGAAAGAATGTAATTTCAATTTAAGATTCCTCAAATCCCAAAGTGCTACCGTTTTATCAGCACTGCCAGTTGCAAGAATAAATTCTGAATATGGATTAAAACTCAAGCAATTGACTTCAGCAGTATGAGCATCAACTGTATGACTTGGTTTACTAGTATTATTACATCTAAGAAATACAAAAATATATTTACAATTTCCAATTAATAATTGAAACTTCATTATAATAATATTTATTTTTATCAATCATTAATATAAATATTTAATTACCTTGTGTCCCAAATCATTAATTTCTGATCATCTGCCACAGACCCAAATAAAGATTCATGTAACAGATGCCATGCTACATCTTCAACAACAGCAGTATGTCCAGTAAAAATTGTTTTTGCATCTATAACACGATTTTCTTTAGGAGGTGCATTAATATCCCATAAGCAAATTGTATGATCATCAGATGCACTAAGTAAATATCCATTTAAATTTGGATTCCATGACAAACCATAACCTTCCTTTTGATGTCCTCTTAATCTAGTATAAAAATATTAAAATCACTATTATATAATTATATTTTCTAATAAACATATTTAAATATATTTACCTTAGATCAGGTTGACATTCACCATTAGGATCTGGTTTACTTGGATGTTTTGTATAATCAAATACAAGGACATCACTGGATGGTGTTTTAGTTGCAATTACACATGGATTTTGTGGCATATACCGTGCTCTATTTACTTCTCCTTCATGATTTATTTTTATTTCAATTTCTATTTTTCCACTAACAGAACCAAATCCTCCAAATTCTCCTTTTTCATTATCATAATGAGATGCATCAAATTGAGCATCTTCATTTGGTAATTGTACACTAGCTATAAGCAAATGATTTTGTTCATCTGAAGTATGAGTTCCCAAAATAAGACGATGCACTGAATAATCTTTTCCTTCTGGTCTAGTTACATCTGGTAACCATTGAGCAGTTAAAGATGGCCATTCTAAAGCATGCGTCATTACAAGATCATATAAAAATGGAGTATTTTTTTTCCATATTTTATATTCTTCATTAATAACTCTTTCTTCTACAGCATCGTCAAAAGTTTCTATAATAAAATAATTTATACAATAAGATTAATAAAATATTTAAGAAATATTAAGATTCACATAAATATTATAAATATGAATAAATAGTTAAAAAATTTTCATGCAATATACAAAAAAAAATATTCGAAATAAAAAAATTACCTAATTCAAATATCCTTTATTATAGTTTGATATAAAAATATTATAAATCAATCAGTAATTCAATCAATACATTTAAAAAAAAACTATATAAAAAATAAAAAAAATCAATATTTTAACTAATGAAAATCATATTCTTTTTATGATATAATATAACCTATCAATGTAATTCTATTATAGATTATAGATTAGAATATAAAAATATTTTATACCATACATAGACAAAAACTAAATATTATTGACAAATTAAACAATATTTTAAATAAATTTTATTTCTTAGAAATTTATTTTAAAAAACTCTGTCGTTATATTATAATACAAAAATGTTTTTTAAAACAATTATAATTATAGAAATAATTAGAAAACGTAATAAAATAATTAATATTATTCTTACCACCATCTTTATCTCCCATTGTTATATTTTAATAAAAATTCAATACTAATAGTATATTTAACCCGCCAAAAACCGCTAAATCTAGCCAGATTTCATTAAAAATGTAAGTGTAAGTAAAAGTATATACTTGCTTAAAAATGTATGCCGCGTTTTCATTATATCATTCAAAATTTTATGCGATACATAACTTAACTTATATTTAAATTAAACATTTTATATTATATATTTTTATTTATATTTAAATATTAATTAAAATTGTATAAAAAACTTCAATTATTTGATTAATTTTCTTTATTTATATCTAATTCGATATCATAAAATTAAATTAAGTATTAAAATTTATTAATAATTATATTATTTTTTTTTATTATATAAAATAATAATATTACATATAATATATACAATAATTATTACAATAATTATATGATATAGATAATGATTTTCAATTTTATGTAAAAATTATGATATTTAGCAGTGTTTAATAATTTAATTGAAATTTTAATTACTAAATTAATAAATAATCTCTATTTAATATCTTCTGTATTATTGTAAATATTCAATTAAATAATTAATAGCAAAAAAGCAATTAGCAAAGAAGTAATTATTGATATGGAAACGAATTTTACAAATATAATATAACAAATTAATATATTATTCAAATATAAAAATTTTGTAGATTTCAAAGGTTACTATTAACTTTTCTCAATTTGTTTGTTCTATATATTTTGAAGAAATAAATTTTATTTATTGAATTTGCATAAATTTAATGTAATAGCATAAATTTTCGTTTCTAATATTTAATTAAACAAAGTATAGCAAGGATAACATGGAAGATGTCAATGCAAAACGAAATGCTAGAAGAAGACGAATTTTAGAAAATTCTGAAAAACGTTTATTAAAAATTACTGGCAAAGACGATAATAAATCAAAAGGTATCAAAATAATTATCAATCCCATATATTATAAAATTATTAAAATATTTTCATTTTATCAATATTAAAAGAACCTGAAGTCAAAATTTATATTTTATATTTTGTGTTTTATAATTATTGAAAATATGAAAATATTTTTGATAAATTTATTGAAATAAAAATTATATATATCTAGTTTTTGTCAAGATATTTTAATTACAATTATATATATTATTTATTAATTATTTATTAATTACAATTGTATAAAACAGATAACACAGGCTGATTATTCATTATTTAAATAATCAATAAAAATTAATATTCATTAATTTTTTAATTATTAAAACTATTTTATTTTAGCTCAAATCATTGTCAAAGACATACAAAAAGAAACTTCATCTTTACATATAAATAATGAAATATCAGGTAACATATATATATATATATATAAATAATTATTTTGAAATTATTTTCTGAATAAATTNTACAGACAATTACAATACCATATTTTCCAATCATGTTGGGACGTCTATATAATTATAAAAATACACGAGAAATGCAAGAAAATAATCTATTATATACTGCTTTGATTTTATGCAATATCAACCCTGAATTAACTTATAGATTAAAAAAATTAATAACAATAAGTCGTATGATACTTGGAGATTTAGCTTTATATATTTTCAGTTTTACATTAATACATTATGGATTCTTTTATTGTTTACATAACACAGATATTCCTATTACTTTAACTGTATAAGTTATATATGAACATATATAAACAAATTATTTCAATTTCTTTTAAATCTTTTTAAAATATAAATATATCATATATTTAATTAAATTTTTATAGTATATAATTATAATAATAACTAACAAAATATAGAATATAATTCAATGATAAAATAAAATTTATTCTATCCTCTTGTTATATTTATCTAATTATATATTTATTTAATGTTACATATTTTTAAAATTATTGTAATCATTTATGTTATTTATTTATATTTATAAACTACATATTTAAAGAAAAGAAAAAAATTTTAATAACTAATGTATTTTGAAAGAAATTTAAGAATTTATTTGAAAAATAATATAAATTAAAATAAAATATATAGGATATATAATAGGATTTTAAAATAAAATAATTATAGGATAATTTTGCAAAATTGATTCTAAAAGTCAAAATAAACACAAAAATTAAAATATTGCATAAAAATTTATTGAATAAGATTTATTTATTAATATATTATAAATAAATTTGCATTAAATAAAGCAAGACAGAAACAAAATTCTCATTTTTTTTTTATCTTTGCTAATATTTAAATACTTATAACTTAATAAACAAATTTCAATTGAAATTTTGCATGCCAACTTTTATATTTATTTTAGCTTCTAAAATGTAAAGACAAATCTCATAAACATATTAATATTCTATAAAAAAATAATTTGTTTGTAGATGAATAAAAGATCAAGAATCAATGAAAAATAAATGAAAAATGATATTTATGAAAAAAAATGAATAATAATAAAAATATTATTATATTTTAAAATAATATTATGAATATTGTTAAGTAATATTTCCATTGCAACGCAACTTAAATATTTAACAATTGCCTGCTGATTTAAAGATGCAGAGATCTCATGCAGAGATTTATTATATTCTCTAGTAAATAAATAACTTCCTAAATACAAATTAATATATTAAATTTAATACAAATTATATAATAAATTTAATACAAATATATAAATACGAAAGAAGTTTGCATATCATTATATTACTAGTTGTCAATCATAGTAACTATTTAAATAGAAGAATATTATAGTTAAAATAATATAATTCTTTGATAAATTATTTAAAAAATAATTATAATAAATTTTATTTTATTTTTAATTTATTTATTTTAAATTTAATTTTATTTTTCGTAATAAATAAAACATCATATAAATTTATAAATTTATCTAAAATGTCACAAATATTTTATTAAGTGTAATTTTTAAATATAATGTATTTTTCTATAATTATAATATCTTAAATCAATGAATATTGTATATAAATTATTATTTATTATAAAAATATTTATATTATTAATTTTTTAAATGAAAATAATTAGTCAAATAAATGTTTTAATTTTATTTATTTTTATGTTCATTTTTATGAAGGTTATATTTCATTAAAGTTTGAAGTCTTACAACATCAGAATGACCTGAATGTATCATTTCCATTTCCCATTTCTCTAAATCTTCTTTGTATTGCGATTGTAATTGCATAGTTTTAATGACATATGGTTCCTTCTCTATATTTGATAATTTATTCCAACTTATTGACATTGATTTTAACCAATCCTAATGAAAACCAATAAAAAAAAAAATTATTAAATAAATAATAAAATAATCAGTAATGTTATTCTTTTTATTAATCATTAATAAATAAAAAATAAAATATAATTGGAAATTATTTTATCATATATTTTTATCATACCTTGAAAGATATATTTGGATCTTTTTCATTTTTTTTAGATGATACATATAATAAATATGTATTTGGTGGTTTTTTTGGTTTACCAAGTATTTTATATTTCTGTAATTAATTTTTGATTAGATTAATTAATAATAAGTAAAAATATTAACATATAATTTGATATATTAATTATTCATTATAAGTACCTGTTTATTATTAATTTCTTTATTAGATTCTTCATATTCTTTTTTTTTTTTCTCCCATAATTGCTTTTGTTCATTAGTAAGAGAATTATTATATTCCTTTAATTCCTTTGTATATATTTCATAATTTTTTATGTATTGTTTTGTAAAATTTTCCTTTTCAACAGAATTTAATTCTGCCCATCCCTTGGATGCTTTTTTCAATATTTCTGAATATTTTGTATCAGGTTCTTCTTGTTTGATTTTGAATTTAATATCTCTTACATATAAAAGAAAAGGAGATATTGGTTTCTTTGGTTTTGATGGAAGAATTGTTTCTTTTATATACTTTAATACACTTTTTGATGCATTTTGATAAAAATTTAATAAACAATTTCTAAAGCAATGAAAAATTCATTTATTAATAACATTATCGTTATATTAATAACAAAAAGAAAAATTCATAAAAATTATAATTAAAATTAATTGTATTATTATGTAAAATATTATACGTATATATATATAAAATTAATTGTATTATTATGTAAATAGAAATTAAAATATAAAATTAACAAAAAATTTTATTATAAATTTTCCATCTGCGAAATAAATGATTCATTTATGAACTATTTTTAAATAATTATATAAAATTTTTTTCTATTATAATATGTGTTTAAATCTGATTTTACCTTGTGCATAATAAAGTTTCCAAGCGTGTAAAATATATAAATTTTCCATAATACATCATCTTATATGTATATATAACTATATAAAATTATTATTTATTATTATTTTTATTGTTTCACATTTATTTTGAACAAAAATAAAGCTATTGAATACGTACAAAT
>NW_006263392.1:66107-71630 GCF_000469605.1 Apis dorsata
ACAAAAAATGAAAATGCAATATGTACAAAACTTTCGAATTACAACGATCCAATTAAATTATCAAATTTAAACTACATTAAGATTAAAATTATCAATACAAATTATCATCTATAGATCTATAAAAAATAATTTATCCACGAAAATATCGTTTTATATATAATATAAAAATAATTATATTTTTTAGATTAAATTAAAATAAGAAATGTAATAAATTAATTAGTTATCTGTAATATTAACTAGAGATCACCATGAATTTAAAAATATAAAAAGATAGATAACTAATATAGAGTAGAGAAAAAACCATAGAATATAAGCACATTGATATGCACATTGATAGTAAATTATCAATAATAATATTACATGATTCTATTACTCATTAACTTATTATTATTTAATTAGTCACTTTTTCTTTAAGATATGTACGCAACAATAAATTATAACTTTTATAGTTATAATTAAATATAATTTTTTAACATGAAAATTAAATTTTATATATTATTAAATATTATTTATTTATATTTTAATTATATTATTAGATATAATAAATTATATCGTTTGTTATATTATGATATAAAAGTCATATTTTTATTATACTAAATATGTAATTGAATCTTATAAATCACAATTTTCTGTCAGATAAAAACATTCTTTAAGACAATGAAAAGTTCTTTTATTGGTAGTTTTAAATAACAGATTTATTTTTTCTTAAATTTTTAAACAAAAAAATTTTCAAATCAAATAATTTTCTTACATTTTGAAGAATTGATATATTTATTAATAATTATTATAAGTAATTTTTATTTAATAATATTATTTCTTATCTTATTATGATTAACATAAAAAATAATATTTTGTGAATGATTTTTCATTAAAATTTGGTATCAAAAATATTAAATAAATTCTCAATTAATTCTCAATTTAAATAACTATATTCATGATATCGAGATAGATACATAATAAAATAAAATTCTTTATAATTTCAATGATAATGATGTCATCTTAATAAATGTCATTAAATTTTAAATAGCGATGTTAGTAATTTTCATATATAAACATATTACAATCTGAATTGTATTGATGTATGTCATTATTGTTATCATTGTATTAAAAGCAATATTATCATTTTTATATCGAAGTTGGTTTTAGTTGCTTTAGTAATCGATTATTTATTATAATTATATATTGTATACTATTTATATAATTCGATGCCGGCAAAAACAATTTCATTGTTTAAGATAAAAAGTTTTAATGTTTAATTAATAATAGATTTATAGGTTATTAATATTTTTGTTTAAATAAAGAAAGTTATAAACAATGTTGATAAATCAGAATAGCACGGAATCTGAGATTCAACAAACATTTTCAGATTTTGAGGTTATGGGTACGTAATACTATTTTAAAATATTAATGTTTATATATATAAATTTAATATTTACTGTGTATAAATATAATATTTCTATTATTAATATATAATATAATATCGCAATATAGCAATAATAAATATTTCAAATCTAATATAAATCTAATATAGAATATACATATATATTAATAATTACATATATTTTGATAAATTTTAATTAATAAACTTTTTATTTATAAAAATTTTAATAACAAAAGAATATAATAATTATATATATTATATTATATTGTATGTTATATTATGATATATATTGTAATATTATATAAGATAAATACAAAAATTATATATATATTATATAATTTTTATTAATTATTAAATTATTTTTATTGAATAATAAATTTATTAAAACTCATTTCATTTGCAAATAAAATTATTTTTATGTAATTAAGTGTAATATGTAATTTAAGTAAAATATATTTTTTTTATTTATTATTACAATGTTTATATTTGAAAAAGAAATTTTATGTATTTTTAGATTAAATAATTTATTTTTATTATTATAAATTATTATTTAATTAAAAAAATTTGACTTATTCAAAAATAATTATATATTTATATATTTAAAAAAATTAATATTTATAATAATAATAATATAAAATTTATTATATTGAATTTATTTTTTTTAATCATTTTTTTTATCTAAATATTATAGTTTATATATTATTGGATATTTTTACATTTTATTATTTTTTATGATTGTATTTTTTTCAGATGATTTATTTCAAACTTTAAGTTCTGAATTAGGTATTCCTGTATTATTTGATGATGAAATATCTCAAAAAATAGATAATAATGTTGATAATCAAATTATAAAAGATACATATATAGGAGAATCATCAAATAATTTTGAAGAATCAAATATTATTTCACAACAAAATTTAGGTAAATCTTTTTTTTTATTACATTGATTTTTATTTATTAACTATAAATTCATAAACTATTTTTATTTATATAGTTATAATTTAACTATAAATTAATTATAGATTTACATGTAGCTAATGATGTAAAAATGGAAATTAAATTAGAATCTGCAAATTCTTATGGACAATCTTTATCTCCTATACCAAATCAATATAAATTTAATAGATTAGAATCTCAAGTTGAAAGAAATTCTACTGCTTCTCTTTGTGATTTTAAGGTATAATAAAAATACCTTTATTTAAATGAATTGAAATAATTTATAATATTTATGTATTATATCTGTTAATTTGTTGTAGACAATTTTAGAAACACCACCCATTTCTCCTCCACAAAATATATCCCCACCTATATCACCACAATCAATTTCAAATGTAACTATTGCAAATCAAATAAAACTTATGCCTCTTAAATCACAAGATACAAAAGAAACAAAATTTATTCTTTCTGAAAAAAATTTTGCTAAACGTGTTTGGATTCAACCAAAAAATAATATTCAACTTATCACTGATGGTAAAACTTTCCTTTAAAAAAATTTTTTAATTAATTTTATTTTTGTTAATGTTTATTTTTCTAAATCACATGTTATTCTTTTATATACTTCATATTTTCCAGCACAGCCTCAAAATGCTATATTTTTTAATACACAAAATTTTGTTGCACTCACTCAAAAAATTAAACAAAATTATATATCATATCCTTATATGGCACATACAACTAATACAAATAATAAACGAACTTCAGTACAATTTCCATCAATACAGATAAAAACGGAAACAAAGAAAATTCAATTACCACAAGAAAATCATGTAAAAATTATGGATAGTGCAAATAACATATATACATCAGAAACAAATCAAGATGTAAATATGATTGATACACCTTTGGTTCTTAACAATGAAGAAATTGGACATTCTTCTATAATTATAAAAAAAGATTCAGCTGTGTCTAGACCAGTAGTAATTAAAACAGAAAATTCAAATTATACTCCAATTGTTATAAAAAATGAAATACAAGATGTTAATTTTACTGGACGACAGGAATGTGAAATAAAAGCATTGAAAAGACAGCAAAGAATGATAAAAAATAGAGAATCAGCTTGTCTATCACGAAAAAAAAAGAAAGAATATGTCTCTTCATTAGAAAAACGAATTCATGAGTTACAACAAGAAAATAAACAATTAAAAATGGTAAAAATTGCATATTGAAAATTATATTTAATAAAATTATATTTAATTTTGTAAAAAATTATATTTATTATTAGGAAAATACAAGTTTAAAACAAAAACTTTCATCATTGGAACATACAAATACTAATAATAAACTTAAAAATCTAAATCTCAATGCTAATAAAAAGAATGTTGCTATTCTCTTAGGAATGATTTTTATGGTATCTTTAAATGTTAATGGTTTTAAGTAAGTTTATAATAAACTTCTTATATAATTTGTATAATTATCTTCTTATATAATTTATATAATTATCTTCTTATATAATTTATATAATTTATTTATCAAAATATTATTAAGAATTATGTTATGGATAATTAATTAATGGATAATATGAAAAAATTAGTTTAAGAAAAAAAATATATATAGTAAAAATTATTTTTTAGAGATATATTTTTACAAAGTAATCAGTTGGATATATTACCTACTGACATTCCAATCAGCACACATTATGCAAAACATGGAAGAACATTACTTTGGTCATCTAAAGATCAAACTCGACAAGAAGATGAAGATAATTTTCGTAAAAATATATCAATTCCACAACCGATGTGTCTGATGCATATTAATCAAAGTGAATCAATTCGTTTAGATTATGAACTGAGACGATGGATTGGTGGAAAATCTTATCAATATAATTGGACTACATTAAAAAAAGCAATGTTAAATACAAAATTTATAGGAAAGTTTTTATCATCTTCTCATACAATGAAAACTAAAATTAAACAGAAACATAACATATCAGAAGAAAATAAACATGAAATACTTCAAAAGATAACTGACTCATCAATATTAAATGCAGTAGAAATATTTTCTCCAATAATAAAAGAACATGCTTCTTTATTCGAAGCTTTAGGAAGGAGAGATGATACCTTTTATGTAGTTTGGTTTGGTGGAGAACATTTGCTTTTGCCAGCTTCAAGTAAAAATAGTACAGGCAGACCGAGAATGTCATTAATTCTTCCTACACTTTCTATGAATGGTAATAATTTTTTATTTAGACTATATGTATTATGAAATTGAAAAAAATTCATTCAATATTTCTTTTAGAAACATTTTCAACGCCTGCAAAACATATAACTATGATGCAAATTGATTGTGAAGTTACTAATACCCAATTATTACATTTACAACAATCAATCATACCTGATCATTTAAAAAATATTAATAAAACTGAAAATCATACACATCAATCAGATGATGAATCAGATGCAGTAACAGCAAATGTAATTAAAAATTACAAACCATATTTTATCAAAGAAAGTAATCACAAAATGTTTCATAAAAAAAATTTAAAAGATATATATGTTAATAAAGATAGTAAAAATTATAATAAGTCAATTGCTTATATCTTAAAGCAGAAATTTATTTCTGAATTCGATTTAGAAGAAGTAAAAACTGAATTGCTCAAAGATCTAAAAAAAACAGATTCTAGTACAAAATTTATGCCTTCGAAAAAAAATGAAAGTGAATAATAGTTATAGTATTTAAAAAAGAAATTTGTATTTTTAACAATAAAAAATATATACATATATAATATTACATAGATACTAAAATAGTAAATATACATAATCTTAAAACTTAAAGAGAATTCATATATTTTATGTATTTCTTATATTTTATATTTTAAGAATCATATATAGGATATTTTTGAAAATATGAGAAATTATTAAGGGTCGATTTTACATCAAAATGATTATAAAAGTTGATATAAAATTGAAATTGTTGATATGAAGTTATTTTTCAAGTTATAAATGATTTAATTTTAATTATTGGCAATATCATATCATAGTATCACATCTAGTCAATCTTTTAATCAATCTTTTAATCAAGATAAATATCTTCATTTTAAATGCAAAATAAAATAATATTAAAAAAATTTTTATTTATAAAAATATATTTATCTCTATACAATATACTACTAATATATTATATACTTATTTATTATATATATATTA
>NW_006263392.1:73987-78135 GCF_000469605.1 Apis dorsata
GATCTTTGTTAATTATAGAAAAGAAATTATAGAAGTATATAACTAATAAACTCAAATTTATTTCTTATAAAGATATTTATTATATAAATATAAACATCTTATTTAATTAATTTGATAAATTTAATTTATAATAAAATAATATTAAAAATTATAGCTTTTTTTTATCATAAAAATATTCAGATATTAAATATTTAAATATTCAAATATTAATATATTAAAAATTTATAAAAATAATTAAAATAGAAATTTTATTATAAAAATTATTTTAATTTATTTAAACTTTAATATTATTTTAATTTTATAGCACTAGTTTTAAATAATCTAAAATATTAAAAATTATTTTTTAATTTATTTTTATCAACAACATACAATATATTTTATTCCTATTTTAAACAAATTTATTATTTTTTTTTTAATGTATTGTTCTTTTTTGTTCATTGTTTTGTTGTTGTTAATTGTTTGCATAAAAATATTTTATAAAGATTTATTAATTTAATTTGATAACTTGATAAATGTATTTGATTATATTTATAAATTAAAAATATGTTTCTTTTTGGTTTATTTTGTATTACTCAGTACAATATTAAGATTTTTTATTTTTTGAACATATATAATATTACAAGAAATATTGCAAGAGTATATTACATGTAACAAACAAAAATAAAAAATTTCTTGATTTGATATATGCTAAATGAATATTTCTTTTACAATTAACAAAGATACATTGTTAAAGTTAAATATATTAATGTTCAGATATTTTTATGAAATATATAAATATAATACAATTATTTTTATAAATAATTGTATTTCATAAAGTTTGAATACTATTTTACATATCATTTTGTATTTCATTTTGTACATTTGTACATTAAATAATACTAAAAACATTTTATATTTAGAAATTGACTTGAATAAAATATAATGTAAATAATAAAAAATGAAGTTTCCCATTGAAAACTGAAAACTGAAAATATTTACAAGAGTTTTAACATCATTTCAAAATCAAATAATATCATAATATGCTTTGATAATAATTATTTCTTCATATCCTTCATAAATTTCAATACAGATAAAAATCTTATTTAAAATTTTTATTTAAACTTTACTTGAATATAGATACACTCAATGCATATAAATATAAATATATATTTAAATTAATGATAATAAATAATATAATAATATAATAAATAATATAAATTAATATACAATATATAATTAATATTTTATTTTATATGAAAGAACTGAGAATATTTATAAATTAAAAATATATGTTCTCTTATTTTGTATTACTCAGGATTTTTCATTTTTTAGATATATATTGCAAGAGATATGATTTACATATGATTTTATAATAGAGTATATAGAATATTTTATTGTTCATTCAAGTTTTATTAAAATTAAAATTCAATAATTTCAATATAAAAATGCTTATATTAAGATTTAAAATTTTATTCAATTATAATACAAAATGAAAATTTTATACATACAATATATCTAATTTAAAACAAACTTAAATATCTAAGAAAATATGAATAATATGAAAATATGTTTTAAACAAAAATTACTTGATATAAAGAAATTAATAATTTAATATTAATAATTTAAAATTTAATAATTTTTTTATAGATTGAGAGAATTATAGAATAATAAATTGAGATTGAATCATGTGAAGATCAATTTTAATTTTTTAAAATGGAATATATAATAATTTTTATTAATCAACATTAATTAATGAAGTTTATTATTTCTTATAAAAAAAAGTATTAAGCTATTTCTGTCAAAAAACTTTTAACTTAAGAGATATTTTAATTTGAAATTTATAATAATTATATAGAAAGACAAGAAAAATAATAAAATATCATTTCGCATGTTTTTTAACTTTCATATAATAAGTTTTATATATTTTAAATTACAATATTTTTTAAATTTTTTCATACAATTTCATACATTTCATACATTCAACATATAATAAATATACTAATATTAACAAATAAGTCTTTTTTTATAAGAAATAATTGCATCAATTGATACAATAAAAATTACATAATTCCATTTAAAATTTACTTTTATATAAGTTTTATGTATTATTCTATAGAAAAAATATTAATACTGTATAATGTATTTCTTTATGCAAACCAACTTTTGTTTGAAATATTTTTTTGCATTATTCATATTTTTTTCAGATGAATTATTTCCAGAAACTGAGCATAAATAAATAATGTATATACATTACTTAATATAAAAAAATAAAAGGACTTTTAAAGATTAATATGAAAATAAATTTTTATTGCATTAAAAATTATAATAAATAGATGTATTTTATTTTACGTATATTTATTTATATAAAATTTAAAGATATATTGATTATTTTAAATTTGGCATAGAACCTCCTAGATAAGTTTTTAAATCCGTTATTGTAGATTGTATTAATTTAGCTTTTATAAATGATTTCCCAAGTCTTTGATGAGCTATATATCTGTGACATCCGCCAAAAGAATAATAATAATCACCACCTAAAATAGTGAAAAAAATATAATTATACAAAATTAAAATTCCTGGAAAAGTAATATGGTTTTATGGCAAAAATAAATCAATTTACACTAATATAGATGTTAATATATTTGTGAGATACTTTTAACAATTCTAAAATTGAAACAGATATCACTATACAAAAATATCGATAAATTTATTTATTAAATTATATTAATTAAATACAATAAAATAAAGATAAAATGAAATTTCTTTATCTCCATTAATCGCTATATTTCGTCTCGTTCATTTAATATGAATTTAAATTGTTTATAACTTAAATGAGATTCAATTGACATTTTTATATATATTTTGTTTGTTTTTATCTTTAAAATCGAGTTTTTAAAACTATCGACTATCTTACAAATATTATTAACATCTTCTATATGTTTAAATCTTTAAATCATTTAAATCTTTATAATTTATTATAAATAACTATATATAATATTATAAAATTATTATATAGTTCATCATTAAATATTTTTTATATTTTTTAAGAATTTATTACATTTTTTATGTATGTTGATAATTTTATAAATCATTTTAAAAATATAGAAAATATTTTTATTAAAATGATTTCATTTAAATCTTTTCTAAATTTATATAATTTAAATAACATATTTTAATTGTTAAAAGTGCTTAATCTACTATGAATTAATCAAAATCGTATAAAACGCATAAAAATATGTTTCATGTGATAAAAAAGTTTAGAGGTAATTTGAAAAAAATAAATATGATTATATATATTGTATGTAAATATGATTATATATATTTATTGTATAATAATGGCAAAAAAATGAATTTTTTTTAAATATAAAGAAATCATACATGTGTAGAAATTTGTTTTAAATTTTGTTTAAAATAAAAATTTAATATAATTTAATATATTGTTGAGTAGCCTTAACTATATTAATTATATAGACAATCATTTTGGTAGTAATTTTACCAATTTTTTTGTAAAATCAAATTCGATCTTATTTCATTTTTCTATTAATGATTTTTTTAAATCATTTTATTCGAAATTATATATATTTGAATGAAAAATATTATATTTATATTTTAATTTTTAATTCATTTTGAATATTTCAGTCGTATGACTGAAAAATATATTTACTTTTAAACTATTATATAATAACTATTTTAATAATATGTGATGATTTGCTTAGATGGTTTTTGCTATAAAATTTAAAATTATTTAAAATTCCTAATTTTTCGTTACTACTTTTCAAACTTTTACTTTAAATATTTAAACAATAATATTTAATATTTTTTTTATATTTTTATAATATTTATTTTTCATATTTCTCAAAATTATCTATTTTAACCACAGATATACAACTCCAAGCTATCATACTAGATATATCACATTAATTAAGTTCCATATTTAATTATTTAATAATTTTTAATTATTATATTATAATATCTTCCCAAAAAATATATGAAGTAAATATATGTTGTAAGATTTTAGAGATTTTTTTATGAGATTTTTCCCAATAATAATCTTATTTTTTTTTTTTTTATATACTTAAAAAAGTACTTTTTTAAATATTAGAATTAACATTATAGAATATAGATATACACATAATATATAAATATATATTATATATAAATATATAATA
>NW_006263392.1:78450-83393 GCF_000469605.1 Apis dorsata
TTTTTTATCATATCATATGAAACATATTTTTATATGTGATATATTATATATTGATTTCTAAAACAAAATTCATTATTTCATTCAAGCAAAATCGAGGAATTTTTTGTCACTTCTTATTATTATATGTTTCCAAATGTTTATAATAAACATTTATTTATAAAAATATTTTGTTCAGATTAAAACAATAATAAAAATATTTAGATTTTGTTTCAATTTCAAGGTTATATTTATTTTTACTACAGATTGTCCATATCAAAATTAATTTATCCCAAACTATTAATGATGATTGATAAAAATTTGTCACTCTCTTCTTATTTATTAGTAAAAGAAATTATATAATAATAATAAATAAAATAAAAAGAATATAAAAAATAATAAAATTAAAATTAAATAATAAATAAATAAAAAAGAAACGAAAAATGCAAATTGGATGACAAGATGTACATACTAAAGAAGCATTTATTTTTGTTGTCATAAATTATTGTAAATTTTATGTTTTTACTGCTTTGAATGGAAACAGATGAAATTTGTTGCTGATAAGAAATGTGAAAAAACCAATAAAATATTTAATAATTTTTTCAAGAAACAAAATATTGATAAAATGTTTCTCATTGTTGCTTTAATAAAAATACAGTTTAATATAAACAAAAATAAGATATTTTGTAAACATAAAATTCTATCTTTATAAAATAAATTTATCATAAATATTGATAGATTAAATGGTATTAGATTAGTATAAGCTATGAAATTATTTATCTTATAGTCAAAAATCAATATAATTTTTCGCTAATTCAAAAGCAAAGTTACTTTTCTTTATTATTTCTATAATATATGTTATAAATAAAAAAAAAAATAAAATTTTTATTACCTTTGCTTCCTTTAATCCATAAAACATCGATTGGTGGTACAAATATTTCTGTTTCAGGATTGCTTAATGTATTTATTAAACTTTGAACCTTTTCTTCATTAATAATTGGAGGAATAGGTCGAATAAGTACATTCATTGGGATGTCATAAATTTCTGCATTTATATCAGAATGAATGCTAATAGAATTTTCAATATTCATTTTAGATTCTAAAATTATAAAATAAAATAAAAGATGTAATATTTAATCATAAATAAGATAACATAATTAATAAATAATAATTCAAAATAAAAGATGTGATTTATACATTTAACATATTTTTACGCAAATACTTTTTATGATGCAAGTTGACTTAATGTAAATTAATAAAAAAAATTGCAAAAAAATATTGCACTAAAATATATACATTTAGGTTAGTTTAACATGTTTGTTAATTATTTAAACATGCGTTTTTATTTTTAATATGTCAAAATAATTCTTTATTTATTAATTTTACACTATAATTAATAAATAATATATATATTTTCATAATATAAATAAATATAGAATATATTAAAATAAATTAAGACTACCTACTTTCAAAAGGTATAAATAACTATGAAGTCATCTATAAAATGAATCAGAAATATTTAGAGAGGGGATAAAATATAAAGAAAGATAAAAATAATAATAATTACAATAAATAAATCAAAATATTCTGATTTGAATATCTTTTGTATAATTATTTCAACATTTTATATATTTAAATGAATAATAAAATATTTGTTTAATATTTGAAATTAACTTGGAATAAATAATTAAAATAAAATATAAAATTATTATTTTATATTTAATGGTTGTTTAGTTAAAAAGAAAATTACATGTTCTGCCAAATGTTTATACATATCAGTTTGTATACTTTTTGGTGCAGATAATATAATTGGTTTACCATTATTACAACTATTCATAATAGCTTCTGATAAAGGAAAAGTTTGTAAAATTTGCACACCTAAAAAAAAAAGAAAATTTAATATATATATATTAATATAACATTAATATGTTATATTAATGTGTTCATAACTTTAATACCAAGTTCTTCTGCAATTATTCGAGTTCCATCATTATAAAGAATTATTTCATTATTACATTGTGGGCATATAACACTGCTCATATTTTCCACAATTCCAATAATTGGAATATTTAGATGTTTGAACATGTTAGCTCCTCTTCTAGTCACTTCTAAAGCTGTTGTTTGAGGTGTAGTTATTAATAATACACCAGCAACTGGAAGATTTTGTACAATTGAAAGATGTGTGTCTCCTGTTCCGGGTGGGGTATCTACGACAAGATAATCCAACGGACCCCATGCTACTTGATGTAATAACTTATCAATAGCATTCATTACCATTAATCCTCTCCAAATTACAGAAGACTTATTATCAATTAAAAAGCCCATAGACATGCTATATATATATATATATATATATAAAATTTTAATTTTAAAGATATTAATAAGAATATAAATAAAATAAATAATATTATTTTATCACCATTTTACACCATAATTTACAAGAGGTTCTATAAGATTTGCATTATTAATCATGGGACTCTGTCGTATATTCATCATTAATGGCACAGATGGACCAAATACATCAGCATCGAGTAAACCAACAGATTTTTGTGGTTCAACAGTTTTTAAAGCGATTGATAAATTTACAGCAATTGTTGATTTGCCAACTCCACCTTTTCCAGATGCTACAACAACGATTTGTTTAACACCTTTTAAAGGTTTCACTTTTGGAAGACCACGTGCCATTAATTCTTTTTGTTTTATTTCTATTTCTTTCTTTTTTTGTTCATTTAAAAAAATAAAACGACTCTAAAACAAAACAAATAAATAATCATTATAAAATTACGGGACAAAAAAAAAAGAAATATTTGAAATGCTTTGTTATAAACACTGTCACATAAAATTATATTATTAACATTATATGTATAACAATTTTTACATATAATTGATAAAATAAAATAATAGCGAATTATTAAACAATATGAAAAATATTGTATATTATAAAAAAAATGTACGTACTAATGAAAACGATCGATATATATTTGTTTCATTTCGATTTCGTTGAAGACGAATACAAATTTTGGTAAATGCCAATGTTAACATTTTTAATAAGTATATTTATTTCACAAAACTGCAATTTTTCTTCTACTTGATATTACGAATCTCATCATTGAGAAATCTTTTTTTACATATCAAGAATATAGTATATGAATATTAATAATTTTTTCTTATTACAAGATTTATGTTAACAATTTGCTGATATATGGTTCGATCGTATATTTTTACAAATTTTGTTTACATTCATAGCAAATTTTAATGTTTCTGATTGAAACTAACATAAATGTTTAATACGAAGGCAGTGCAGTTTTTCATTAAAACGAAATACATATCAGTAATGCGGTATAATTTGAGTTTAACATAAATATGTGAAAGTAAGTCTTATTTTTTATTTTTCGAAGACATTTTAATTAACCTTTATCTTATATAGTTTCTCATTTTAGAATTAAAAATGAATATTATAAATATTATTTATAACTTTTTTGCTATTATCACATTATCATTGGCTTATAGTTAACCTAACTGTTGAGTCGTAATATATATGCATATACATAGATATATTGTCCTTAATATAATAAGTAAATTATATCATATACAAGATTTGATAATATTTTATTTTATTTTGAAAATTCAATATCTCAAATATTATATTGTAAGTATATAATTATTTAACAATTATTTAACAATTTTGTTTATATAATTTGAAATAAATATCATATGTGAAAGTTTATATGTAATTATTTGTATATTTTAACATAATTATGAATTTAACCTTTATAAATTATTCTTTAACATATTTTTATTCATAATATATAATAATAATAATATACATAATAATATACACAATATATTAAATATTAAATATGTAATAATATAAAATATGTAATATATAATATATATATAATGTAATACATATAATAATAATATCATAATATTATTACAATAATGATTATAATATGATATTTAATATATTACATAAATATATAATATTTTTACAAATTGAATAATAATATGTGTATTTAGTTTTTTCTTTTTCATAGATAAAACATTTTATATCAGAAATTTAAGGTATATAGACTATGGGCCTAAACGCTGCTGTACAAGCTTTAAAGTAAGTTAAAAATAAAAATATTGTTTTTAAATGTTATAAAAAAATATTTATCTAAAGTTTGTTAAAAGTTTATTTGATTATTATTTTTATTAGAAAAGCAGAGCCCTTAAAGGATAAAGTACAACGTTGTAGAGATCTTTTAAATGATAGTGATGCATGGGTATGCCAACAACAATTACAGAAAATATATCAACAAGTTCTGATATTAGATTTGGAATATGCCCTTGATAGAAAAGTTGAACAGGAACTTTGGAATCTTGGATTTAAAAATTATATAGCAACTTTACAATCTCAAGCAAAAGATAGGAAAAATCCTAAACGTGGAGAATCTCAAGCTTTACTTAGTTGGTGCTTAGAAGCAGCTAGTGGTTTTTATTTAACATTACTACAAGAAATTTGTACTGCATTTGATTTAGATTTACCATTCAGAAGGTAATTAGATAAAATAGATGAAATATATAAATAAAATAGATAAAATAGATAAAATATGTTACATATTGCTTATGTTTTTAATTTTTTTAAAAAATATAAATTAAAAATTGAAAAGTTATGATATTAGTTCTTAAAATAGTTATGAAGATGCAAAATAATATTATGACAAATAGATTAAAAAGATTCTAGCCTATCATGATTATGATTTCAATTCACATAGAATTATTATTATATTAATTATTATTATATATTATTATATTTAAAATGATTTTATATTGATTTTGATATATATTTGTTTGAATATTATTCAATATTAAATTAGTATTGTTTATTCATTTATAAATAAACTTTGTTACTATTAGATATCTTATTATTACAATAATTTTTGATATTTTTTATTATAATAAATGAATAAATAATATTATTG
>NW_006263392.1:83626-87869 GCF_000469605.1 Apis dorsata
CATATCCAATATAAGCTGAAATCTTTTTATATAATTGTTATAACATTATTTTGATGATTCAAAACTAGTATATAATAATTTTAAAGAGTTATTTTCAAAATTGTTATAATCTTTTAAATTTATTTATATAAAGAATTATGGAGAAACAAATTTTATAATCATCATGTTCTTTTTAGGAAGGGTTATATTTATGGATGTACATCACCATGGAAAGCTACTGAAAAATTATCAGTGCCTCATAAATCTTCATGTTTTTATGCATGCCAGTACTGTCTTGTGCATTTAGGAGACATTGCTCGTTATAGAAATGAAAGTAAACAAGCTGAATTATTCTATAGGCATGCAGTATCATTATCACCATCCAGTGGTCAACCATATAATCAATTAGCCCTTCTTGAAGCATCGCGCGGTAATAAATTGGCAACTGTATTTCATTATACACGATCTGTTGCTGTAAAACATCCTTTTCCTGTTGCCACAACAAATTTGGCAAAAACATTATCTTCTGCTTTAAATGATACATCAGTTAATATAGATGGAAAAACAAAATTAACTTCTCAAGAGTATATAGCAGTTTTTTTAAAGCTTCATGGTGTTATTCACAATCTTGGAGATTTAAAAATTGCTTCTGCATATGCGAAATTATTAACTGAAACATTAACAGCTTTAGTTGCAACAGAAAGTTTTAGTTCTTGGATGCTTGTTCAAATGTTTGTAATTAATTTGTATGCTTTAGAACATACAAGTGTTGTTAGTAATACTGAACCATTAAAACAGGAACAATTAACATCTGATGAAAAAATTGCTCGTGATTGTATTTTGGATCTTATAGCTGGAAGTTTGTCTGCCTTGTTGTTACCTGTCTATACAATAAAAAATTCTATTATTGAGTATTTTGCTTTGCCTTCTATAAAACTGTGCCTTGATTGGATTCATACAAAACCCACAGTTTTGGAAGAATTAGCTTTTACATCAAGGCTTCAAATTTGGCCCAGCCTCTGCGTATTATTAAATGCCTTGCAGAATTGCGTAATCGATTTCACATATGATCAATATATTAAAGTACCACTGCCAGAGGATCGTGATCTTCAAGGATTTTTACCGCTAGAAAAAAGTTTTGAGTGTTTAAAATTTACGAGTACTGATTTAGAAGATAATATTGAAGCTTCCAATAAATTGCGAGCAATTCGTATCCTTCATTTAGGTCATTGTTTAGCACAATATAGAATTAATGGTACTGCATTAATTGCTATTACATTAGGAGAAGAAAAAGGTGAGAACAGATTTAGTTCTATAAGTGAAGGAAATGGATTAAGCAATGAATTGATGAAAGAATTAGAAGAACTCAGTTTAAATAGAGGAAGACAGTCTGTTATATCTACTAGTCCAGTTCTTTCGGAATCTGCTAGTAGTAAAGGTTCTACAGATGTTGATATCTTGGAACATGCTTTAGATAAAAGAATAGGTATCTTAAAACCTCAAGGTTCATTAGAACGAAGTAAAGATACAACTTTAATCACTGCTATGGAATCTAATACTTTTGAAAACACTAATGTGCAACCCAGGAAACCAAGACAAAACATAGCAATGCAAACTATAATGCGGCGGGCTGAAAATGAACAAAAACAGGTTACCTTCAAGAATGTGTCTCCATTAAATATAGAAGAGGAGACTGAGAAAAAGCCTAAAGTAACTGGAATATCGATAAGTCCAACAAAAAGTGTTACTCCTACTGGAAATAAAAATATATCAGTTATTGGAGAAATATCAAAGCTGAATAATATTTCAAACACAACTACTCCAATCACAGTTCAAAATCGATTACCATTGATGCCTTCTGTTACAACAACTATGCAAAGTCAAATCATGTCTTCTCAAAATCTAACAAAAACTACAAAATTACAGCATACTATGTCACAATCTACTCAAATTAATCATCTCTCTATAAAAGAACAGCAAGCATCCGGGATTTTAACTTCAATATCTGGAATATCTCAATGTCCAGGAAATATTTGTTATCAAAGTCCAACTTTTAATGTACAAAATCCACAATTTACAAAAAATTACATTACGAATCAAATTGGAAATCTATCAAGTTATCCAATTCAAGGACATTTTACTGGTTCAGCACCACAATCGCAGAATATAAATTTACATACAACCAATCAAAATAGAACTATGCATCAGAGAACTCATATTGTATCTCAGAATACATTGTTACATCAAAATCTTGGAATTTTATCTTCAACACAATCAATAAATGCTTCCCAGAATATTAATCCTCAACAGACAGGAAATATTGGTTTGCAGCAAAATCGTAATTTGAATATTCAACAAAATCATAACTTAGCTGTACAACAACAAAATATTATGAAAACTAACCTTAGACCAAATACAATATCTTTACATAATCAAGCTACTTTAACTAGTTCAACTATTGCTAATGTTTCTACTTTGTCAACATTAAATACATATCAAAAGAAACTTCATCAAGCTGCGCTTATGATACCAAATGTATCAAATATACCAAGTAATTCATTAAATCCGAATTTTCAGTTTAATTTTAAGCAAAATGATTTTAATCAAGATGCCTTTAATCAAATACCACAAAAACAACTATCATCATCAATATATAATAAAAATTCAGATGTTTTGGAATTTTCATTATCCAATCATTTGGGCAAGAATCAATCTCAATCTACAGCAAACTATCCAGTTTTTCAAAATTATGAAACTACAAATTTCAGTTTATGGAAAGATACTCACCATTCACAGCTTTCTGTGCCTTGTTGGGGTTCAGCAAATAGAGGTATACAGCATGATGAAGATACATCTGTTATGGAAAATTATCATAAGTGGGAAGATTCCAATTCTGGAAATATGATACCTCAAACTTCATTGAAAACCTCAAACAATTATTCATCAGATTCTAAATATATGAAGCATTTTAATACTGGAAACAATTTTGATAGTTCTAAATCTTCAGAGGTATGTAGTTAAAATAAAATCTCGTTATTTTTGTATATATATATTGCATATATATATATGTATATATATTGTATATATATATACTTTATGTGTATTTTATATTACATATATTTGAATACTATTATAGAAATCTTCATACATATGATTATAGGTAGACAACAAATCAAATCAATCAATTAGCATAGGAAATACTTACTCATTATTTAGCAGTAATAATGCATGGGGATCTAATGCACAAAGTTGTAATGTATCAAATCAAGATCAAACGAAGACTAGGCTTAATCAACAATCTTTATGGTTTGGACCTGGACCCTCTCCCTTGGAACGGCTTTTAGAACAACAAAAATCATTACGCGAAGGAGGTACCTGAAGGAAAGCAATATAAGATTATATCGAAATATATTGAAAAAAGATATATCCAAATTATGGATGCAAATAACCAAGGGATTAAACAAAACGTATCATAATAAATTCCATCGATCGTTTGATGAAATTATTAAATTTGTTACAAAACAATATCTAGTGAGAGATTTGGTAGGTGTTTAGATATTCGTTATATAAAACGAACAATATACACGTCCAAAGCGTTATGAAACGCACTGTATAGAAATATATAAATGTTAATTACTTATGTTAATTGTTGCGCGCATGATAGAAACCGAAGTTATTCTGGTAGTTGACATTACGCGATGAAGTTAAAAAAAGAAGAAAAGGGTGAAAAAATAAAAAAAAAAGAGAAAGAAAAATGTTTTTTTTTAATCTATTTAGATATATGTTTAATTTGTGCTGCTTTAAAAAAATGATACTCAACGACAAAATGATTCATCATCAATAAATGACTAGTTATAAGAATACTATACATAAATCGTATCATTTAATGCTAAGAATTATGAATTTAAAGATACATATTTTACATAGAATGAGAAAGACTCAATTAATTTTATAATTTAGCATTATATACAACTTATTTTTGCAAATAATTCTAACTTTATAAACAAAAGAAAAAATGGAAAAGAAGAAAAATACACAACATATAAAAATTATTTTTATCTATATTATTATTGATAAAATTAATATAAAATATAATTTTGAAGATTCATTCTAATAGCATGAAACAGCATTTATAATTTTAAAAATGAGTAAAAATTCAATGCAATGAATATAAAAGTAATTTTGTCAAAATGATTGAAGTTAAATTTTTTTTAAATATATTATATGTAAACTATTATGAAATTAATTTGGCAATTTAATAATT
>NW_006263392.1:88426-113058 GCF_000469605.1 Apis dorsata
AGTTATTTAAAAAGAAAAGGAAAAAGGTAAATAATTTTTTGGAATATATTAATGCGTTTTTTTTGTGTACATGTATTGAAAAATTAATAATTTTGAGATTTCTTAGATTTATGATATTATTATTAATATACATTCAAATAATTTAATTTCAATTGAGACATTTCATTTTTCATGCATGCGAAGAGAAATTTGTCCTTTATTTTCTTTACAGTAACATATTATCTGTTTTAAATAAAAAAATCATTGAATATTAAAAAATTATAATCATTTTATTTTATTATAAATTATTAATTTTGATTTAACATTTATTAATAATTTAATATTATATAACTTAATATTACTGTTTTATTATAATACAATAATGTAAATAATAATTTTTATGTTCAAGTATGATCTCACATATTTTTTTGTTGATAAATTAATATATGTAGAAGCTGTATGTTTATAATTAATTCTTTATTGTTATAAATTATAATATTAACAAAAAACACTCATATTGATATGAAATGCAAAATCATAATTTTTTAGCAACATATCAATATTTATTATATATTTTTTAGAAAATATTATCTTAATTGAACCTAATAATCAATATTTTACATCTAAATGTTAAATGTGTGTGTGAAAGTGCAAGAATAGTAAAAAGAAAAAAGATATATAAAGATTTTAATATCTCATAAAATGTATATTTGTGGTATCTCCTTAAATGCTCTATAAATCATCTATTTGATATTTTAAATAGACATGAACTAATATAATATGGATATAAAATAATGGAATGGATTGTTTGCTATTCTTTTATATTTCTATTCTCTTAAATAATTATTACAAATTTTTACATCTGTTTGTGTCAAAAAATATTACTTAATTATTCCAAAATCAGTTTATATAAAAATTAAAATTTTTTCTCAATGTTTTTTTTTTCATATATAAAATATATTACAAATATTTCTTTTTCATATCTTTTAATTGATTTTCCATAGATAGCTATTACATAAATGATATAACTAAAAATATGTATAATAAAATAATCTGAGAATTTATTATACAATTTTAAAAAATAATTTAGATATATATAAATAAAAAATTATGTGTAATTATTATGCATTATGTATTAATAATGCATCAGATCAAAATCAATTTTATTTTCTATGAAAAAAAAATATATGTAACTCTAATATAACATGTATTAAATTCCATACATGTAATTATAAAAATAGTATTATTTTAGAATTATATAATTGAAATTACATGATTTGCTTTACATTTTTTAAGACTATTTTCTTAAATTTTAATTATTTGATGAAAAAAAAAAATTTCATATAATTTAGAAAATTTTTTTTAACAAAATATTAATTACAAAACAAGCACAAATTTATTAAAATTAGTGAAATAAAAAATCATTATACAAAAAAAATGTTACAAAGATTTACATAAATTATAATGGAAATGATTTTAATTTATTTATTCTTATTTTTAAATGCAAGGCAAAAAGTACATTTATTATCAAAGCAATAGAATAAATACTACTTTTAAAAAATATAATTAAAAAAGATAAATAAATAACATGCAGGTATACAAAAAATGTGAAAAAATAATTTTTAATGTGATAAACTATATTGTAATACCTGAAAAGAAATTTATTAAAATAAACACTAGAATTTTATTTATTGAAACAAAATTTTCATTAATATTCAATTAAATAAACTCTAGTCAAGTAAAAACTTAAAATAATTATCACTTAAAATAATGTTGATCATTATTATAATTATCAATATCAGCTATGAATAAAAACATAAATACATAATATATAATGTATTACATAATCTAAAATATAAGTTACATATTAATCTATGATTGAATCTAAATTATCTAAATTATTATTATCTAAATTTGAATTCCAGTTATTTGAAGATCATAAGTAATTGAAGAAATTAATGAACAATATTTGAACTACAAATTGCTTATCCTTAGTAAACATATATAAATAAAATTTTACTATAAATAATTTATTATGAATTTTATATAAATATCATATTTAATATCATATTTAAATTATGTTATATAAATATATAAAGATTATTATATATAAAATGCATCATATTAAAATTATATTTTCACCATATGGTTATATAAGGATTACTTATATTAAATTATAATGGATTTTAGAATTATTAATATCACTTATTTTTATTGAAAAGAAAAATTGAATTGTCAGATATTTAAGATTATTTTTTTAAGATTATGAGTCAAATTTTCTATAAAAAAATTTCTAATTATAAAATCTTTTTTGCATATTAGATATTCTTTTACTTTTATTCTTACTTTTATTCTTTTACTATAAAAATAATAAATAGATGAGATATTTAATGATATGATCTAATTGAAAACTTATTGAAAACTTTAGTTGAAAAATTAAGTGTATTTAAACATATTGAATATTAAATCTATTTTTCTAATTCTATAGATATTTCAAATGAATTTTATAAATAGATATAAAGGAATTTAAATATAATTGTAATATATTATAATTCATAAAATAATTTATGAAAATTATCAATAATATATAGCATTAATATATCTTTTAAAAAATAAACAAAAATATTTTTATACAATTTAATAATTTAACTGCATAAAAATTATAATTAAAATTATAATTAAATTACATAAATAAAAAAAATAATATCAATAGTTTATAATATATAAAAAATGTATAAAATATACTTTGTTTTTATTTATTATTTTAAATTATTTAAATAAATATTATTTTAAATATAATTTAAACTGTTAATAGATAATTAAAAATAACTTTTTTTATAGATTTATTTCATAATCTATATTTAGAAATTATTTTATAAATATAAATCTCGCGTTAAACTTTATATTTTTAAAAAATATTGTTGTTCACTGAATCAATTCATCAAATAAACAAAATCACATGATCAAAATTTAGAAAAATCAAATTTTTTTTTATATGATAATATAAAAAAATATATATTATATATATTATATATTTAGTGGTCAAAGAATTATTCGGCATAAATTGGTGCTTATAGAAGACTATTTTCCACTTTACTGGATAAAATATGCAAAAATTAAACAAAAATTATTTATTATTATAAATTATTTCATGTTATGTTAATTGTTCGAGATATAAAAATATTCTATTCGCAAAAATTTTTTCTTTCTTGAAGTCTTTATTTTATCTTGGCCAAATCTATGATTTTTTTCTTTCAATTCCATGATTTCATGACAAATGATAAATCAGATTTCGCTCTATTAACAAATATATTTCGTTAATTTTTTCTATTTTTGGATCACTAATGAAAACTTGTTATTACAATAGATTACGCATGCGCAGTATTACCATAAAAATTCCTTGAACAAATCACGTATCACATACTTTTATTTTTACTTAATATCTACATCGCGTCATTATATCACATCATATGTAATCCACGATTGTCGAACAAGTGATAATTATGCTATATTTCAATAAAAATAGTTCAATTCTGCAGCAAATTTCTGCAGAATATATTATATCCCTACCATTAGAAAATTAAACAGATGTATATCACGTAATCAAATTTCAGTCAAAGCCAAATCGCATTATATTTTTTTTCCGTGAAAATTCGCTATAAAAGAATTAAGTTATTTTGGTAGAGGGGATATTATTCTTCATTATATTATACTCGTTTGGCAATCACAAACAGCATAATTCTCACTTTTAAAATTGCCAAATAAAAAAGAGATATTATTTCTTCTATTATTAAAAGTAGCTTAATTCTTTTTCAGTGAATTTTTGTAAGAGCAAAATATATCATATTATTCCTATTGCTATTGTTATATTAGCCAAAGATATGTCACATAACATATCTCTGCAATACTCGGAAAATTAAATAATTTTAAATAGTCAAAATCATTTTATTATCATATAAGCTAAAATATTTTAATTTATAAAAAAAGAAAATTTTTTCTTTTTAAAATTATTGGATTCCAGATGAAAAAATCATTTTATTTTTTTAAAATTAACAACAACAAATTTATTCATGTGAAGTTAAATGTAATAAATTGTAATAATCTGATAATAATCTTAATATATATATATTTTGAACATTCGGCAACATGTGAATGAAACATATTAATATAAACTCAAAATAAAAAACAAAAAAAAGATCACATGATGTCATCTATTATTCAAATAAGAGAATTGAACTTTATGAACTAAATTTTTAAATGTCAGAATATATAAATTGCCAATTATGAATTATAATTCTCAATTATATTATTTATCATGTATTATGAATTATTAAATTACAAATTGTAATTAAAAAAATTAGTTCTCTGTTACGCTACATTGGTTCATTTCAATGAATATTAACATAAACATAATATAGTCATAATGCATAGATAACAAATAATGAAGGAATAATGATATGAATAAATAAATGGAAGATCAATAGAAATGTGAAAGAATTTATGTAATATACGTAAGAATTCATGTAATATAAATAAAAATGAGAATCTACAGCGTTTTATTATAGCGTTTTTGAGCTTGAAAATTATCACTGCACCAAAATTTTTTTTCATTTATTATATGTTATTACTTTTTATAATAATTCTAAATACAAGAAATAATGAAAAAAAAATATAAAAAATAATAACAATTAATCATCGGATAAGTCAATAAACAAGTAAATTCTGGAAATATTTGAATACATCTTTGTATTCTGTGATTTGATCCTGTATTTTTTTAGAAAAGAAAAAGTCCAAGAATATTAAATTAATTTATATTTTGAAACTTATTTCATTTATTATTAATTTTTTGAAAGATTTGTTTATTAGGAAAAAATTTTTTTAACAATCTTAAAGTTAAATTTATTTTATATAATAACGAGAATAAATAAAATCGTTTTTAATTCTGAATAAAAACGAATTGATTTCACTTTTTTTTCTTATACTTTCTTTTTTTTTTTATAATTTTAGATGATTCTATGAAATAAAATAAATAAATAAATAATAAATAATAAATAAAAATAAAATAAAAAAATATAATAATAGATTATCTAATTTTTTTAAATAAAAAAAAGATATTAAAGTTTATTTTATTATTCTTTTTTTTAGAAAAAAATTAACACGTGAATAAATGATAGACATGTGAATTAGATGAAAAATCTGGCATTTCATTACGATAGAAGAATGAACAGAATTTGAAGACAAAGACAATTTTCGCTTGTGTCTAAATAATAAAATAATTTCTTCTTCATTTGTATTATTTTGTTTCTTATATTTCGTTGTGTCTATTTGTTTAATCAATCAATTATCAGCAATATCTAAAAAAATATTTTTAAAATAGATAAATCATTGTTTTATATATAATATATATAGAGAAATGTCTTTATTAATGAAAAATCGGATGATTGTTTATATGATTGTTTTAATCTTTTTTTATGATTTTACGATCCTTTTTTTCTTTTTATTTTAATATGAATTAATCTTTGTTTTATTTTAACGTGTATATATATATATATATATATATACCAAGATTTGTGAAATGGTCAGACAACTTGGGTTTTATTTTCAACGACTTAAGCATTTTTAATAGTCTAGAAATAATTTACAAGACATACTTGCTCCTAATGTCTTGCGATGGATTTATGGAAGCGATCGCAAGAGTTCCAAACACTGCAACGCGATCTTGCAAGGGTCTATCTTTCGAAATTGTCCTTCAATGTTCTTGATTCCTTTAACACCCTTTTAGTTGCATTTTCACAGAAAATAATGATTGGAAGAAAAACTAAGACAGTCTTCTAGATTAGATCAGTTAGAATAAAATAAAATTTATATTAGATAGAATTCAGCAACAATATAACACATCACAGTACAGTTAGAATCATTACAGTTAATTGTTAATTAACTTGCAAACAGTAAATTATCATTCGTTCATTTTTATAAGCTTATAATACAAACAATTTGTACAAGTTAAATAATACTATCAGTTCAGATATTCCATTTGCAATATACAAAATCATTCTGTTTAGGCTTTAATATTTAGTCCTTTGAGCTAGATACAGCTGGATACAATCAAAGAATAAATATTCAAAAGTGAATTCAGTTCAATATCCAATAGACATCAATTAAGAATCATCATTATTAAAAAAGGATTCATTTAGTATTAAAGATCCGTCAATGCGTTTTTATTTCGACTTGAAAAAAGATCATCAGCATGAGAAACTGCATCGAATTCTCGATCCAACAATATTCAGGATAACAACAGCATCAGATGATTGGCTCTGTAATAATCAGCATTCTAAATATTATCAATTTTAGCATTGTTGATATATTCTCCCATCTAATTCCGGTAAGCAAATTCTTGTTTTTACATTAGTAGAGATGGAAGCTCAACTAAAAGTATTAGTCAACGAGCATATATATTCGATCAAGATCTCATTAACAAAGTTTAAGAAATTTCGAAGAATTCAAGCTATCAGTAATGGCACTCAAAAATGGATATGACGAGATCCGTTATATTATATATGCTATATGATAGATATGTATATACAAGAAAGCATAAATTATCACAAGTATTGAGTTAGAAACATCACGCAGTTCATAGGGAGTTTAAAAATTTCAACATAACGGCCGCAGTAGAAGATTTTATAGAAGATGCACGCGCATGTCAAAAGAGAAAAGAATCTCCCTTTATTATTACAATCGATCGCGTTTCCCGTTATCTAGTAACAGCATCTGATAATTTTGTTGTAAGTAAAATTCCCAATTTTTGAATTCCTAAGGAACTCCTAAGGATTGGATTAAATCAGAGATATATTTATTTCATTGGTTTAGAATAATAAATCTTTATCAGACTTGCAAGACTTCATTATCATACTGTTCATGCAATCCAATTTTTGGGTATATTCAAAACAAATTACAGGCTAGTTTGGGAGAGTTTACATGATATAAGAAAACCGTGAATCTTCGCTATTATCATGTGGGCGCGCTTTTAAATCTGATGCATTGATTAGAAACAAATCTTCCATCGTTAAAAGAATTCATTGATTGACACAAAAAATCATTTTTTCGTGTTGGAAAAATTATATGAAGCGATAGAATTATGGAATACCATTGTATTAGTATATAATAATAAAATAGAATATTTCGGATATCGGAAATTCCACCTTATTAGGAGAAACATTTATCAATATTTCTAAATCACTATAAATTTGCAGAACTTTTCATTAGCAAAAGAAAAATTAGAAATACTGTCACATATTAGTCTATCAATCTATCTTGTCAATTTAATCGGTGTAGAAAAATAGACATGTTCATCGGAGCATCATAGGCACATTTTGAACATTGTTGTGTATAGGTCAACGTAGGGCAAGTTTTGGCTTATTATGTTAGAAGATCCAGTTCGGTTGAATGCTCGATGGCACTTTCACATGGTAGAATCCGACACGCGTTGGATGTTATTTAGTTAAAAACAGTGATTTGGATAAATAAGTGATTTGTCAAATTTTGAGTGATAGAGGATATATCTGCGAAGTCCGACCGAAAAACAAAATTATTATGAAACTCATTTCTGAGAAAACGATAGACGTTATATAATAATAGACTATTTTGAGATAATGTACTTCAATTGGATGATTTACGCAAACAGGCAGAAAAGCGAACTCGCTTGAAAGAAAATTATTATAAATTAGCTAGATAACTAGAGTTGTAAAGACAATATCAGGATTTTATGCAGAAGTATGAAAGATTAGAACATATGATTCGATATATTAATTGTCCTTTAACATAAGGAAGATTATTCATACTACTTATTCTCCATCTTCTCTAAGACTAGCAGCATGACTACGAAAATTCGGATGATAAGATGGATTAATAAGAATTGGGCCTATCGTTAAATAATACTCAAAAATAGGAGCAACCATTCAAAATTCTATTTTACTTTTGGTTTTGTCAACATAAGTATGTTATGTCAGCAGATATAGAAAAAATATATCTAAGTATTAGATACGTATCAAATATTTTATATTGAATAATAATCATTCATTATTCATAAGAAATTATTTTATCTTTATTTATGAATAATATATCATTATTTATTCGAATAGAATTAATAATAATTCAGATGAAGATAATTGTAACAATTCAGTAACAACTTTGAAGATTTTAAATGGTAAGATAATAAATTTAAATTAAATTAATAATTAAATGTAAATTCTTTAAATTAATATCAGAGAAATTTTCGTCAATGATGCTCTATAAAGTGGTAATTTATATAAATTATTAATTTTAACATAGAGAAATCAAAGGATCTTTAATGTTTAACTATACATCTCATTTAAATCCAAAACATGACGGTATAATATTATATTAAATGAAGTAAATATATATATGTAACGAACTGGGAAGAAATTTCGAATATTGTTTTTGTTGTTCCATAAAAAACAAAAAAACAAAGTAGTCATTACAAAAAAAATTCAATATACATATACATTTTTATCAATTATAGATAATATATACTTTCAATATATTTTTAAAAATCTAGAAATTACAAAATATGAAAATACTATTATACTGTATATGATATAATGAATGATTATTACACAAATACTTTTTATGGGAACTCTAAGAAGGCAAATAAATGAAATATATTTATATATTAGATTTATGATTAAATTACAATTAATTAATATATTTATTACAGCTGATGTATGGTCTACTAAAAGAAGAATTCTTTGCTATCATTGTACTGTTGTTGTTAGATTCTTTTATATCACTGATTAAATTTTTTTATATTTGAATGACATTTTTGCAGCTTTGACATTTAGAAGATTCAAAAATGTATACAATTTTGATAAGATTGTTAATATTCTTCATTGAATTTATTTAAAATTTAATTTAAATCCTAATAAAATTATGATAATAATTATTATATAATTACAAACAATGTTAGTAATTTTATAAAAATATTTTGTTTATCATTTTCAAAAATGATAAAAAAAATGGAGAAATTATTGATAGTATATTATATTAGGCATTTATATTAGATATTTAAGAGATGAAAATTATATATTAACAATAAGAATAGTGTATTTTTCATCCTAGTTGGATGAAAAATATTGGATGTTAGTGTTTATCACAATATTTAATATGTTGTGCATATATATTTAAATTTAAATTTATGTATAAGAATTGATTGTGGCAATTAAAAAATATGATACATTGTTGTTACTTATATATAGCTGATAATAATCATATTATCTATGTTTAAATATAATTTTAAAATTCTAAAATTGCAGAAATTATATAAAATGTATTAAAATATATTCTGAACTGATATAACAAAATGAAATTTCATATGACTCATTATAAAAAATTCATAAAAATAAAACTTTACACAAAGAGTTAAGATTAACATTAATATAAGAAACACAGAATTTGTAATATAGTATATAGTATTATACATATATACATATATATACATATAATATAGTATAGTATCAAAAACTGCAATGCTTAGCATTATTAGTAAGAGCTTTAGAACGAAAAAGAAGCATATTATAATTGTATTATCGGTTTTATATCTTATACAATCAAAAAATTGAAAGTATTATTAATAATATTTTTATTAAAATTATTAAGAATATAAGAAATATATTATTGCACTGTTAACAAATTTCAATATAAGATTTATTTCATTTTTTGATTATTATTGAATATGATTGAATACGATTGAGGCGAAGTAAGCTATATTCGTAGTGTTTTTGTATTTAAAATTTAAATTTCAATGACTGAATTGCCTCAAAATAAGTTATCATTCATAATTGTTTAAAACAGCAGCAAATATATATAAAAAAAATTTTTTTTTTTGTTGTTGCAATATTATTTCTTTTATGCAATTTATTTTTTTTTTTTATTTTTATTTAAAGATATAGCACTAATATCAAAGAATACTTTATTTTGCATCATTATTATTTAACTTATGAGAAATTTTATTATTATTAAGTTTCTCATAATATAGAATATAAAATTCTCATAATATATAAATATAGAATTGAATCATAAAATTTCTTTTAGATAAATATTGTGATATACATATGTTAAACTATTATTATTAATTTGATATGTATTTTTTCAATACAATATTTATTCAATATTATTATTAATTTTATTAATTTTTTCTCTAAATTTATGTATGAAATTTGATGTTTCATATTGTTTTGTTTTATTGAGATAATTAAATTTATTGATATTTCTCTATAAACTATTTTTATATTTGAAATGCTGTCTTCGATGCTTTCGATGCTTGCAATTACCAACAAAATTGGTTTCACAGTTAAAAAATGTCCATGTGTTTTTTTTGTTATATTCAGTTAAGAATATTTTACATAATCTTTATACAATATATAATATATTATAATAATAAGTGAAATTTGAATTGTTTGCTAACTCTGGTCTGTAGTTATTAATAACATATTATAAGTTATTAAGAACATATAAAATAAATGATGTTTAACAATGTTTAAGATATTTGCTATCTCTGTTGTGATATTTTTTAAGAGAATAGCTCGAAGCTATTATATTAAAAATAGCCTATTAATGGATAAATATATCCGTTTGATAATATCATTCAGATCACATTCAGATTACAAGTTTTTAAATCTTGTCTTAGGAAATTTTGTTGAATTCCTGTGAATGATATTTTTTAATTTAGTTTTATTTTTCTATCACTTTTTAAGCAGGTTTAACATCATTTTTTATGTTGGTTTTTATATATAAGTATTTGCTGTTTATTATCTATTTTATATTTTGTATTAGCAATTCAAATATTTGATTTGATCGTCATTCTAATTTTCTGATATGTATATAATTTTGAAGTTTGTTGTATATTTCAACTCAAAGAGAACTACTAAAAAGTTTTTTTAGTTTTCTTTATTGTCTTGACATTTATTGAATGTTAATTAAATTTTCATATCAAAATTTGTTTTTACTAAATCTATATTAATAGTGGACAGCGTATCTTTTACTACATTGTTCTTTCTTCTGATATTCGTACTTGATATTGGTGATAAATTAAAGGATAAAATCTAAATGTATTTTTTGTTATAGCGATTCGATTGTGTTAGCTATTGTTATAAAGGCTAAGTAAGTATAACGGCTTACAATATTTATATTTCTATATTTATTAAATCTATTTAATCCTATATACCTATATAATACCTAAATGTTTAATTGAAGTATAAATTGCTAATAATTCTTTATCGAAGAAATATTTAATTTTCGACGCTTTTAATTTTTATTTAAAAATGCAAATGGGCTAATTTTAATTTCATGCAATTACAGCGTTATTACATCTCTTTAAATCTCTTTATTACATCTCTTTTGTTGCAGTACTATCCAATGAATGAACGGATTGAAATTATTAAAAACTTTTAAAATTTTTAAAATTCATAGCATATAATTATAAAACTTTAGAAAAATATAAAACTTTTTAAAAATATAATTCAAAGTCAGATTTAAATAAAAATCAAAGATTTTTGACATAAATTTAATCAATTCTTTTCAAGACTATTAATTTTTTTAATATAAAAGTATAAGTATAAAAGTAATTCAAGAATTAATTTGTATTTTCTTTGAAAGACTTCGCTACGTAGCGATATTGCAATATATAATAGCATTGTCGCGCATTCAGCTGAGCGTTTTCGTTTTTTTACCGTCTCATTCTATCTTTAATACAAACTTAAAATGCTTATAACTTGTTAATTAAGCCTTATCGACATATAAAATTTATAAAATTTTTTCATCGTTTATATCTAGAACCTATCATCCAAAGTCTTATATTTTTATGAACATCTTGTATATATTTATATAAAAATTCTTCTATAGATTTATTAAACTGCAAATGATTAATTGATTAATATTGGTGACCATGCATAGTATAGCAAATAATAATATATTGATCCGACAGCATATTCTTTGTTTTTGAATATGTTATTTTACTTTATAAGTAATATTTTATCAATATTATATGTATAATATATCTGTAATCAATTTAATATTATATGCAAATTCATCAAATTAATTTAATAATCCAGTCTATTTTGAAATTTAGTTAGTAATTAAATCAGATGATAGTTAAATCTAATTAAAAATAATTATTTTCTAATTTAATATAGATTACAACTTATTGCTTATTTTTTTATTCCAAATATTATTTATTATTTCAATATTATTTAACATTCATTTTAAAAAATTTCGATATTCATCTTTTTGTATTACAATTTTGCATTATTTATTTTAAATGATTCGATCATTTCGATCAATTCATTCATTCGTTTTATACGAATAATAACGAATAATAATAATAATTAATCCACTATTCATGAATAAGAAATAATTCGATATAATTTTATTTAATAAATATTCGATACATTTGCTTATATAAATATTATTTGAATTCTTGTTCGAATTTAATTAGCAGCATATATCTAATACTATTGTTACAACTTATCTACTCAACAAATCTACTCAATTTGTCAGTGTTTTTTGTTAATAATTTATTAATAATTCATTAATTCATTTAATAAATCAAAATAAAAATTTATAAAAAATAAAAAATTGTTTGAAATTATCTTAGAAATCTCTAGCATTTTTAGGACATTTTGTGAGATTAATATCAATATTATCTCATACGAGATATGATACAGAGATATAATATAGAGACCAATATCTATATATATGCTATTCTATGTATAATGAAAATATCATATTCTTTTTTAAATTTATAAAATTGATATTATAAAATTTTCAAAATTAATTTATTTCACATTGATCAAAATTATAAAATAAATTAATATACAAGATAAAATACAATAGTTATGTGTAAAAAATTGATATATTATAAATTTAAATTATTTTATTTTTAAATTTAAATTATATTTGATCAAATAATTAAAAAATTTTATATAAAAAGTTGCAAAATAAAAATATATTCATAATGATAAAAATAATTTTTTATTTTAATATTTATTTAGTTTTTTTAAGTTTTCTTAAATCTATATAAAAATAAAATAATATTCATTTAATTGATATTTTTAAAAATAGAAACTTGTTTTTGTAGTTATAATATATTGCAATTGAGTTAAATATAAAAAATTAAAAATACAATATTTTTTATGTAAAATTATCGTTCCAATTGACTATTAGTTTATAATAATTTTTATAAGAATAAGTACATTTCAATATGAAATTTTATATTTCGTTTAAATTTATAAAATAATCTATTTTATATTTTATCTCAGATTTTATATTGAATTCTAATTATTATTATAATTTTAATTCTAATTATTATTATTTATTTCATTAATATTAATTTTTTGTGCTGAATCAATAATATTAAGATGACATTAAAATAACAATAGAACTTTGGAGCTTCAAAATCGTAGGATAAAGAAATGCATTGTATCTCTAATCTATAATTACATTTATTGTATCTTATCTATAATTACATTTCTATGAAGAAATAAAAATAAGATTTTGCGGATTTTCTGTTGTGATTGTATTTCTTTTCTCTCCTCTTCTTTCCATTTATGATACATATTGTATTTTATGAAAGTCAAATATTTTTAAAGTGTACTTTATAATTTGTAAAGTGACTACAACATTACTAGAGAAACGGCATTTGAACGCATAAAATTTGATATTAATTTACATTTGAGAAATAATAGAGGAAAAAAAAATTAACGAAGAGTATAACATTTTAATATTTTTCTTTGTATGCTATTTCTTCAATCATTTTTTCTTCGACGAATTTCCGCATAATAAAAATATCACATTATGCCATATCACTATTGCTATATTAGGCAATAATGTAACATCATATATTCTTCTCATATGGAAAAATTTCATTGCGCAATTGAGCTATTTTTAATGATAAAAATAAAATATTATTCATCCAACAAATGTTTATATTTATATATAGATATTACTCATATGTTGATGCTTTTGCTATCAGATCGAATTGCATAGGCTATGAATTCATATTCTAGATTTTAATTTTTTTAAAAATGTACTAGGATGCAAGTTAACTTACTCGCGTGCATTTTCATAAGATTTTCTGAAGTTTAAGAGTTCAAGAGTTTAAGATAGAAACCGAGCTTGAAATTCTTTTCTATCCTCCATTGTTTTCTAATTTAATCTAATTTTACTCTTATAAAGGAGTATTTACAAGCTGTATCGTGTTATGTATTCGTCTACATATTCGCGTTTATTTTCCTCTTCGTACTTTTATGAATTCATTACGTTTTAATGTACATATTTATGTTTTTTTCTATTTATTTTAATTAACATTGATACTTTTGATGATCATATCAAATAATTATACATAACATAATGTACATAATGTATATATCCAATTTTTTTTCTTTTTTTATATTTAATTTTTATTTTTATATTAGATTTTTATTCTTTTTGGAATTATTAATTATGCAGAGAACTCTCTTAATAAAGAAAAAAATTTTATATAAATTTCAATATAAAAATGGTTTATTTATCACAATAATATATACTATATCTAACGTTTTTCTTTTTCTTTTTAAATTTTCTTATGTAATTGACAAATTAATAGCTCTTGGCCAATTAATAGCATAGCTATTGCATATATTGCAGCAATCTTGATCGTATGAGATTCAATCATTTCAGTTTAGTGTGATATATATTTTTTGAATGATATATATAAAAAAACTTTTATTTTATTTTATTTTGGAACAATTTTTAGTTTTAGAAAAAAACAGAAAATATTATAAGGTAACTTAAAACTCGGTAATCGATAGTATTTCGAGGAATGAAAATTTTCACAATAACCAATATGTCTGAAACTGTTCAGAATTTTATTGTTATAGAGGATTTCATAAAAGATTCAAAAACTGTTCTCGAAAACCTAAAATTAAAGAAACTGAAAAACAAAGCAGAAGAAAGTCAACAAATATAACAATAATAAGTATAATATGAATTCAGCAATTAACAAAAAATTAAAAAGATAATTGAATCGAAGATTAAAATCATAATTATATCAGTATTAATCATTATTGGAGAACTTATCAAAGGACAAAAGAGTTACAACATATTTTGCACAGCGAATCCAAAATGAAACTCCGACTTTCAATTTGGAGAATATTAAGAACATTATGCTCTAAGTAATTTTATATATCCTCAAGAAATTGCGAAAAAAATCTTTAATATTTAGCATCCATTTGTCAGAAAAGAATCCGAGAAAAATTTGTTTTTTTTTTATAGTCTGAATAAATATGGATTCGATTATGTCTTCATTATCAAAATACTTATCAAAAGAAGATATAACATGTCCAAATATTATCGGAAAAAATACCATATATATTTAAATGATTTATATGAACATAATCGATTTATTGATAATATATATAGAGTGATTCTTTGCTCTGATTGCTCTTATGGAAGCAGTCATGCTGTCATCCATTTCTTTATTACAATTGCATTTAAGTAATTAAAACCAAAAATAATTAGAATAGTTAATTTAAAATTAATGACATCAGGATATATAAAAATAATTGATGAACTTTCTGTTAAAAAGCATCAAAGAAGCAATGAATGAAATGTAAATAAAAATGTGATTTAATCGAGAGTTTATACAAATTTTTTTGAAAAATATTAATATATAATGGACAATTCCTCGAAGATGCAATAAGACTTTCTAATGATCTGCATTATTGTTGGTTTGCCAAATTGCTATATCCTCTCATGATACACATTGAAATGAAAAATATAGCGAAATAAATTACCAATCGATATTTACGTTATTAAAATTCATATATCCTGTAATGAAATCGTTGTGAAATTCATGATGAACTATTTTTGTAGTTAAATATTTGTCTTGCTATGAAAAAAAGATACATGATTTCGAATTCTAAAAGCAAATAGTTAATCCATCAAATAAATCGTATCCCTAATTCTAACGTAATTCTACGAATGTTTTATGCGATACTTCTATTCATAAATAGACAATGTCTATTATTTGCATTTGTCTATGCAATAATTATTCAGATTCGTGAAATATATTTACTTAATTAAATATAATATCTGAGGTATGTCTTCTTTGTTTGTCAAAAAAGAATCGATAGTTTTTTTTATTTTAGAATATTTAGTATCGTAATATTCGTGCAATCAAGAATAAAATTTTACAAAGACAACGAACAATACCCAAACTTTGATGACTCATAGTTTAGCCATAGATATGATACAGATAAAAATCGTGTAATGTTTATCATAGATCATTATGTGAATTTTTGTTTCTGCAATATCGAATCTGTTAAGAATGAACTTGCGAATGAAATTAATGCAATGTTTTATATTAAATTAGTAATTAAATTACATAATTTTATGGATTATTTGATGTTTTCTCTGCATAAAATTCCTTAGAGAAATCAAGAAAGCGATATCACGAATTGCCGATATATATATAATATATATATTTTATGTCAACATATAAAATAACTCGAATCAGAATCAAAAATTATTCTGAAAAATCAGAAAATATGCTCGATCATTAAAATTGATTAATTTTAACCATCAGACAGCATATCCAATGTTGATATTTTGAGAACAGTACAATGAATCGAATATATATTTCATAGTAATTTTCAAAATTAAAGTATTCCTATCATAATTTAATACAATGAGTTATCGCAATGGAATTCTCGCAGTTTCGCTGATTTTTTGTATTGAATACATTGAATGCATTGTAATCAATGCAAGATTCAATTTCTGTTAAACTATAGGAATCATCGAATCAATGAATATCGTTGATGACTAGAATAAAAATTATATAACGAACAACTACTCATTACTACCCATTACTACTCAACATTATTATTCAACAATCTATTTAAGATATTATTTACGTGCAAATTAAAAATTGAATTCATCATTTGCAATCACGTTAATTTGCAGATTTGAACATTGATTGTCTTCTATATGACAAGTATTTAACGTAAGAATTTAACGTAAATTCCATGAATACTCGGAAGTTAAGATTAATCGGAATAGCTCCGAAATCTTATATTGTCTCGAATAAATGTATTTGCAAATAATAACAAGCGTTGAAGATGCATAACAAACTTTCTTATCCGCAATGTTCACAAATTAATTTGTATTAGTTCAATGCATGTTTAAATCGCCGCAAACGATCAATTAATGAAATATTCCGGTTTAATCGGGAATTTCCTTTTAAAGAGAATGAGCGATGATGAATTTTCTATTGCAAAAATTTTTTAATTGTGTTTTTAATCATAACTTTGATATGCTTATCAATCAATTTGAAGAACGAAATTCGAGATTGCTATTCATTCAATAATATATATTTATATTATAAATATATATAATATAAATATATATATTCATATATATAATATAAATATATATATATTCATATATATAAATTCATTCAATATGAATCAAAACTCAATGAAAAAAAAATCGCAAAAAGATATGAATTGATTATGCGATTTTCATTGTCTTCAAGAGCGAAAATTAATCTTCTCGCTGGTGAAAATGTTATTCGTTGTTATTGACTAATAATTTTGATGATCTTCATCCGCAGAAAATTTCTCTTTTTCTTTCTAGGCTATTGAAAAGTATTTTTGTTTTTTTAACCCTATGTGAATGAATGGCTAGATCGTGCTAGCAGTTTTTTTACATATCCTTGCATTTGTTTCAAATGTTCCAATGTTTGCGAATATGTGAAATTGGAAAAAAATTCAAAGAAATCGAAAAATACATGGATAAATTGAATTCTGTAAATAAAGTTGAATATTGTTGAATGATGTATTTTATTATGTGATTATGAGCAGACTATATATAATACACATTTTACTATTAGAGAACCATAATAAATAACTCACAATAAATACTAAATAATCTCATTTAATAATCAAAAAATCTATTTTCAATATCTAAATAAATATTCGGTAATTAAAATACAATCCATTCTTAATGAGACTTTGAAAAGAAGTAATTTATTACAGAACTAATCTTGTGAAGATTTTCTCGTGGAATTTAATGGTAAAAATTAACTTGCATGAGACTGGATAAAAATGGGCAGTTCTTTTTCATGGTTTTCATTGAACAATATTGGATAGCATACAATGACATTCAATATTGATTAAATGAACCATTTTCCAAACACAGGAGAAAGTTTAACTTATCTCATGATTGAGAGCAGGATTTTTTTAACTCCTAAGATGACAAAATATTTATGCCGCACATATTCCCTCGCAGAATTGAATGAAATATGAAGTCAAATATTATTTGATAGGCCAAGTTTCGAAATTTCGGAAACAACGTTTCGCTACGGTGATTAATAAGGTTAACATTAATTGCCTGAATCTTTTATAAATAAGGAAAAGAAAAATTAAAAATACTTGTTTGATTAACAAAAAAAATGCCATTGAAATATTGGTGATCGATGAATGCAGAAGAAATTACAAAAATCATGAAAAAAAATAAGCGTTATCGATAATTTAAAAAGTTCAAAAATAAACTATAAATGAAGAAAAAATCAAAAAAATAAAAAAAAAAAATGAAAAAAGAAAGAAGAATTTGAAATAGAACGATTGTATACTACGGTTAATAGTAAACAGCATCTGAAAATATATATTGAGATGATAATGCAGCCAAGAATCTATCAAAATGATCGATCTATTGGGATTGAATAAAATTTATAGTTCTGCTTTGGTCCGCTTGCTAATACTATATGCTCGATGATATAGATTGCATGAATAAAATAACATTTTTCACACAGTCAGTATGGGATAAATCCCAAGATATGATGCAGCATTGGTTATCTATATTATAGAGACAGACTATTTAATGCAACAATACTTTCAGTCAGATTGAAATGTTCTAAAAAATATTTTAAATGTCCTTTAAATAAAAAGTTTTCTATCAAAAACAGTATTGTCTTTACATATTATTTTATTTTATACATATTATATATACATATTATACATATTATATATATTATATATTTTATTTTCATGTTTTGAAATATAACAGAATATGAGTATCTTATAATAAAAATATAATAAAAATCAAGATAATTTTTTTTATCAAAAAAAGATTTCCGTATAAAGAAATTATCTTCAGTTATTAAATTAAATTATAAATTTCTATTATATATTTCTATTATAAATTATAAATTTCTACTATTTGATAATCGTGAACATAATATTTACAAGGATTTTTACAAGGACAAGCGTTTGAAAATTAAAACCCAAAATTTTACAAAAAATATTTTATTATTTTAATGCATTGTTTATAATTTTGAAAACTCTTATACTTTTGATTAAAATTTTCTAATAAATTTCTTTTAAATAACAAAATTTACAAAAAGGACTTTTAATGACTCGAAAATTAAGATCCACAATTACAAAAAATGTTTTACTACTTTAATATCAGTCTTTCTATTATTATTATAATATAAAATTAGTATATTATAGCAATATTAGTTACGTAAAGCAGGAAAACTGAATCTCTATAGAAACTTTTTAAGATCTTTTTAAGAAACTGTTTAAATTATTATACTTAAAATATTTATACTATGCTAAATAAATTTCTAATTTTTCTATTTTTTATCTTGAAATATTTATACTATGCTAAATAAACTTTCTAATTTTTCTATTTTTTATCTGTATTCAGTTTCAAAATTACAATGATAATGATATTAAAAGTATAAATGATTTTAACAATGAATGACTTTGAATATTTGCACAAATAGGATGCTTGAACTGATGATATTATTCGAACAACAATTGTTATAGAATTGTACAATCATTTGTATTATGAATTTAGAACGAATAAATGATGGTTTTATTCTAACTGTTTGCGGCTGATTGGTGATTGTTTTGATGACGATTTTAATTGTACTCTAAATGAACTATGTTGATGAATTCTACCCTGAATTCTATTTTATTTTAACTGATCTAATTTAAAAGACTGTCGCGGATCTTTGTTTTTGCTTCAATCATTATTTTCCGTAAAAATATAAATTAAGAGGGGATTAAATCAATAGTCGTATTGAAAAGCTATTTCGAAAGATCTTTCATGGAATTGCGCATATGAGTTAAGATCCTTGTACTCTACAATAATCTATTGCAAAAATAATTTGTGAAGATTGCTGTTATATCTCTGTTTAGATTGAGGATCTAAAAAGCATTAAAGAATTGTACCCGCACCTAAATTAGATTATTGATGCTAGACTATTAATAGACTAAAATATTTGAGGCGTTAAAAATAAAATTCAACCTGTCTAATCGCTTTACAAATATTAATTTGTTTTTAACAATATATAATAATTAACATCATAATATTAATTAATATTTATTTATAATTTCAATCATTGTAATTTCGCCTTACAAATTATTGCCTAAAAATTCATATTTTATTTTTATATTCCGTGGATTATAAAAAAATAAACAATTCATGAGAAAATAGTTTTTTTGATCATATGCTTTTGCACGTATTCTGAAGGATGTATAAAATTGTAATAATAGCAATTTTTTTTTTCAAATATTCGAAAACTAAAACTGATTGCTGAGCGATTATGAAAGTCTGTTAAACTTTTGTCTCCAAGACTAAATAAAATTTAGCTTTGCATACATTGCATACAAAATTGCATTTTTTTTTTATAAATATGCCAAATATAAATAAGTTTATTTCATACAGTTTCGAATAATATTTCGAGAACTTGGATATTAATAATATTGAATGTGTGCTCATACACCGTATACACAATTCTTTTTCCTTACGAGTTTGAAATTTTATTTCGTACCCATGTTTTGGTATCTAGAATTTCTATCTTTTGCTTTTTTAGATTTTCTCTCAAAAAGAATACTCAAAAATATTCTTTTTCAGTGGGATTGAAAATCAAGATAACTTTTTTTATCAGAAGAATTTTTTGTTGACAAGATAAAAAAATTTGTTAGATGTTGGAAAAAATATATTGAAATTAATTATCTTGGTAAATGATTATCGATTAAAATGATATTAAACGATTATGGAAAATAAATATATTTTATAATTAAAAAATCTTTCATTTTTTTTTTGTTTTATTTCAATAACGTTTTTGAGATATGAAAATTCATTATTTTTCAACCAATCTTATATAACCAATATTTAAGAAAAACTTGTTTTTTTTTTATAATATATTTAAAAATTGAAATCGGAGGAAAAAATCATAAGGTTTTGGATGTTTTTTATAATTTTATCTCGGAACTAATATAAGAAAGAATTAATAATTTGGTAAACTCATATATGTAAATAATTTATAAATAATTTTATTACATAAAAAAAATTAAAAATTGTCACCCATTTAACTTTAATATTATATTAAAATATTATCGAATAACATTAACATATTCAATTATATATTCAGTTACATATATATTTTAATAAAAATATATTTACTTAATGACATAACATCAGATTAACATCATATTCTGTTTGCTCTTTTTCAAACATTGATTAATGACTTCTAATTTATATATGAGTACTGATCATATACATTTATGGAAAATATTTTTGATAGTAATATTCAGAATCGCGATTTCGATTTTGTGTATTCTTGGTTTATCGTTAATGATTTTTTTAAATAGAAATAATTTACGAATCACAAAAATATATTTTCATAAGTTCCAAAATTAATCTTTCGTTAATTTAATATTTAAATTACAAAAATATTGTTACGAAATTAAATACTGCTAAACTCAAATGATTATGGTCAGATACATATCATGAATTATAACATGCAAATAGCTGTACTAGCAATTTAAATATTAATCAATCAATTATAATCAAATATAATAAATTATATGAATATTTAATATTTGAATATTTAATATTGAATATTGAATATTTATTTATTCTATTTCGTTATATTTATTATTTCTGAAATATATTATCAAATATATTACAAAATTGAAAATTACATTATTGTTATGGAATTGTTAATAAATAATTATGCTTTTGTCAATCAAATTTCGTTCTGGTATATTTAATGGACAATGACTCTAGGATGTTAATATATTTATGAGATATTTTTAAAAGATCAATTTTAAAAACCAAAATAAACATAAAAAAAATAAAAGTAAAAATATATATTAATTAGATTTATTTTTAAAAATTATTACTTTAAATTATTACTTAAAAATTATTAAATTATTATTAATTATAATTTTATTAATAGCAAAATTATAAGCATTATTTATATTAGAGAAGAAATGAAACATAATAGACTCATTAATTACACGATAAGATAGCATTCCATATTTTGTATTTCTCTAAATGAAAATAAGCATAAAACTCGAAGAATCTCTTTAAAGATAATATATTCTTTACTACCAAACTAAATTTTATTCTTATTTATCTCTATAAAATAAATTTAAGTTATAAAATATAATAAATTACAATTTTAAACACATATTTGATACTAGATTATATAATTATTAATTATATTTAATCAACGAATTATTTTAATAAATTATAAATACAAAATTGATGATTCTACCATGATTTTCTCTCAGAAAACTTAATGAAAATTATCTACAATACAACTTCAACGAGAATCTATGTATATTTATCGATATGGATAAAAAGATAAAAGGAATTATTCTAGCAAAATCAAGTAAAGCTTGATTTTCAGTATTTATCCCAAATTTATTCTTGAAATACTATACATTTACTTGAAATAAATACTTTAAACAAAATATTTCCAATGGTGAACTATACATCATTCATTGATTTTACAATTAAATAAATTCATGAACATTGTCCAAATTAGAAAAAAGAATAGCAATGAACTTTAACATATTTAAAAGAATAAATAAGTAAAGAATCAAAATTCATTTATTCGACAAATAATTTAAAAATATTATAAAATAGTTATATGTATAAATTTGTTTTTTTCTCATTCTTATCTAATATATTGATCCAATGTTTAATAAAAGACAGAAATATATAATATAAATTTTCCTACTTTTGAAAATTCAGCAAATTCAATAATATAATAAACTTATATTCATTAAAAACAAAAAACATTTATTTTATTTTTTTATAATCTCGCATAATTATTTTAGATTCATTAAAATTTTACATTGAAAAAAAATTTTAAACAAATTACGAATTTTTTGTTTATAATTAACTTTTTTCAAATTGCATAAATATTTAATAAATATTTTATCAAACTATAATCCTTTTAAAAAACTTTTATCTGAAATTTTTTTTTGTATTTCTTATAAATTATTCTTCTTACGAGTTATTAGGGATCTTTTCTTACAAGTCCGTTTCGGATCATCAAAATAAAAAATCAAATATAGAAATAAAAACATCCAATAGAACAAGAATGAACATTCAATGAACACATCTTTCAGAATTCTAAAGCAATTATAAAACTAAAAATTGATATCATTTAGACGTTAAGTTTAAAACAAAAAGATGATGTAGAAAATTTCATTATCGGTCAAATACAATATTAAAATATTGAATCGAATAAATTCTAACTTTTTATGATATATCAATACTTCAAATATTAGGATATTTATTATTATAATGCTATAAAGATTTTACACAATAGATTCTTACAAAATCTTTAAATATTATGCAACACTTTTTAAATTATCACTTAAATTTATTATCTAACGTATTTAAAGTATTGTCAATCAAAATTAAATACGAATAAAAATTGTCATCTTTAAAATCTACTATCCAACTATTTAAACTTATTATAATTAATAATATAATAATAATAGTAATAATAATAATAATAATAATTAATAATAATTAATAATAATTAATAATAATTAATAATAAATATATAAAATTAATATATTCTTTACTGTCAAATCAAACATGACTCTTATACAACTCTGCAAAATAAATTTAAATTATGAAATTCAAATAATAAATTATGTTAAATTATAATGTTAAATATATATTTATAATCAGATTGTGTTTAATCAATAAATTATTTTAATAAAATTTTGTGATAATGTTTCCGTTACGTTATCATTTACCAAACTATATTTGTTTCTGCCTCATTTTACAACATTAAATTACTTAATTTATAAAATTTTAAATTTTAGATAAATCATTATTTTAGATAAATCTTTATAAATTTCTACATAGCATCTTTGTATTTATTTTATATTCTCTATCTCTATCTCTAGAGTCCCCCAAAGAAATTCCACAAATATATTAATATATAATAATTATATAAATATAGAATATAATAATTATATATATATATTTATTTATTTTTCTACATGCATACAATATAATATTTATGAGTATATATTATTTCATTTTTCGTTGTCTCAATAAATGATTTCTCAAAGCAATTTGTTTTTCCTTAAAAGAACGTTTTACTTTTCCTTTTACTTTATGTTTTAACATTTGAAAAGCTTTGGTTTTTTTTTTCTCACGATTTGTTTTACTACAAAGTGGATTTTGTCGTCGATCTTTATAACCGAATCTTTCTCTTCCTTCTTGTCCTTTCTATAAAAAAAAAAAAAGAAATAAATTAAATATATAAATATATA
>NW_006263392.1:113112-121657 GCF_000469605.1 Apis dorsata
AAACAAAAAAATAAAAGTGTTTTAGAACAAAAGATATAGGAAAATGATAATTTTATATATAAAAATGAATCGAAAAAAAAATTGAAAATTTTCTTGTTTAAATTTTATTTTCGAATAAATCAAATCTGAAAAATTTTCAAGAACAAATAAATTTGGATAATTTTCAATTAAACAAGTAAATTATTAATAATACATTATTCTATATATGCGAATAAGTAAAAAATGTAAAATAAAATTTTAATATTTAGATCTTAATTTTCAAAAAAATTGAAATTGAAAAATATATAAAGAACATTTGTTATTATTCTATATCTATATATTATTTTAAGTAAACTCTAAAAAATGGTTATATTATCATCAATAATGTCATTTATATTTTTAAAACTTTATGAACTCTTAACATTCTAACATTCTTAACTAATAGATATATTTTGTTATATCTAATCAAATTTGTAGCATGATTCTTTTTATGAATATTATTTATTTTAAAAAATATAACTAAATAATAAAAAATACAAAAATATGATAAGTTATTTCTATACATTCAAGAAGAAAATAAAAAAATATCAAAAAAAAAAAAAAATAATAAATAACTTCAAATAATGAGATTAAAAGCTACACATATATAAAAAAAATCGAAATCATTGCATTGTATCAAAAAACAATACTATACTTTTTCATTGAATAAATAAATTTTGCATAAAATTCTTTTTTATGATAAAAAAATTATGGAAATTTCTAATATTAGATTGATACAATATTATAAAACAATTAAAGTTACTATAAAACATTAATAAGTAATATGTTTTAATCTTAAATTTAAATTTAAATTTAACGTTCTTTTTTACGTAATGAAAAGTGATATTTGTAAATGATACATTTATATAATTTATGTTTCGGATAATTTTTGTATAAGTATTTGATTATTCAATAACTTTTATAAGGTTGTGTGCAAATCTTTTTCACCTCCAATTTCATCATTATCTTTATAGTATGCAATTATTAATAACAAAATCATTAATATGATGAAATAAATTTATGAAATTATTTCTATTTTTATACTATGCAATTAGAAAAATTTTATATTATCTGTTTAATGTCAATTCTGAGAAGCAAAACATCTTCAATGTTTAAAAAAATTTTTAAAATAAACAAATAATAGCTATATCGTGATATAAATTTTCAAAAATATAAAATTATAATTAACTTAATTTTTATTGTTGTCATTATTTATGTTACAGAAAAATGAATAATTATTTTTGTTATTCTAATATGATGACTTTATATTTTATCTTTCTATAATTAATACTATAATTTTTAGAAAAATTGATAGTAATTAAATTTTTCATTATCAAAAGATTTCTTTATTTTAATATAATTCCTTTTTTAAATATAAATTTTTTATTTTAACAATATTATTATACATCTGCAAAATTCTTTTAATTCTAATAAGAACTCGTCACAAAAAGATGCAATCATAAAATAATAACAAATTTAATTGGTGGATTAAAAATTTACAAATAATGTTTATTATATAAATATTACCGAAAAAATTCTTTATAAAATTCCTTATAAATATTGCTATTCGAGCCAAAAATGATTTTCTAAATAAGAAGAAATAGCTACACAACTTTAAAATATTATTATAATTTGTAATAATATTATTTAAAAAATTCATAGGATATTTTAAATTATATAAATTCAATTTGTAATGACAATTTTAAATAGTATTTACATTGTATAAAAAATTGTTTAAATATAATTTTTTTCTAAATTTGCATAAAATAGAATAGAAAATTTAATTATAAATATAAGTGACAAATGAAAATAATAGATATAGAAAAATAATAATACAACCAATCAAGAGGATAACGCACAATTTATTTAAAAATAATCGTATCGTTGTCTTTTCCAATTTATTACTTCATTAATTGAAATAATACGAAAACGAGACTTAACCATTTCATAAAAAAACTTTAAAGAATATAGTAATAATTTTTTCGATTTTTTAAAAACAAATTCAAATTAAAAATTAAAAAATAAAAATTTATTTATATATATTTCAAAATTAAAAAAATTTTGTAATTTGAAAAAAAATATATTTAGAAAACCCATTTTTTCCTGATTAAAATGAAAAAAAAAAATTAATAAATAATATCAATTCAATAAAATTTCTGAAATAAAAATTTGGATAACGATCCAAAAATCTTAGTGATTAATCAACATAAGATTTTGAAAGATTGTAAAAAAGGGAGGATAAACCTCAAATATAAAATTTTAACTTTGGGTATCTATTAATTTTTAAGATATTAAAAAACTTTCAGTATTATTACATTGAATTATATATATATATATATTGTTATATTATTATATAAACATAAATATAATTGTCATACTCACATTGAGTTTTTAATAATCGATTTCAATATCTACAGTATCTTGTATAAAACCTTCAATTATTTTCATAAAAAATCGCAAATATTGATGATTATCTCACAAAAATTATTTTTAAATTCTAATCTAAATCTAACTCATTATTATAGAATCATTTCTATCTGTTTCACATCCCTATTTTTAGTTATTTATTTCAATTATTGTAATTTCGATTACCTAAAAATTTTTTATATTTTTTTTTCGTATTTCACGGATTCAAAGAATTCGTGGAATACTCAAAGTTAGTAATTAATATTTCAAATTCATCATAATTTATGAGAAAATAACTTTTTGATCTGTTTATTTTACAAGTATTTATTGTCTGTTATCATCATATATTTATATTAATGAAAAATAAGTAGTGACATACTTAGGTATACACTGTTATTAATAAATATATATATATATATATATATATAAATGATAAATAAATGATAATAAATATATATATATAAATGATAAATAAATAAATTCTATTTATTTGTAAGTTCTAATTATTTATAATTTCTTTTAATTATTTATAAAAATAATTTAAAAAATCTTTTTTAAAAGATCAACTTACAAATATCTCGTAAACTAAATTGACTGTATTTATAAGAAAAAGTTGTTCAAAATCTTGTCATCTATATATTTAAAAATTATCGAAATCAAAAAGTTTTTCTGCAATCTCTCACCTAATATTAGTAATAATAATTAATAAAAAATACTTAATTAATAAAAAATAATTAATAAAAAATATGAATTAATTTTTGTTTATAGTTTATAATAAAATTAAAACAAATTAAAAATAAGATTGTTTCATAACTTAAATCGTGAAGTTTGAGATAAATTGTAAAAATTCGACTGGGATTTCAATAGAATCTCAATATTCTTATAATTTTATAATCTTATATATAATCTTTATAATTTTATAATTTCACAATCTTGAAATTCAAATTTGAAACAAAAACATAAACAATAATCTAATTTTAAATTAGCGGTTGACTTTTAATGAAATATATATATAAATAATACTAATTGTGTCTAATTACTATTAAATCTATACAAAATCGAACGTTGTCAATGTCAAAATGAGATTCAAAATCTTATATAATAGAATAAAATATCGAAATTTTTCTGTTTTTTTTCGAGATTTTTAAAACTAACCTTCACAGATTCAATCCGAGTTTGTTTATCATGTTTTTGTTTTTTATAAATATTTTCTATATCGGTCAATTTAACAAAATCTCCATGTTCTCTTTCACTAGAATGAAATCTTTTTAAACTAGCATATGTTATTTGTTGTTTTGCTAATGCCGTATCTATTTTTTTAAAATCTTCATCATTTAATAATCGCTCATTAGATATCAAAGCTGCTTTCTCTCTTTTTTCTGCTATGATATCTTTTTTTGATATCAATTTTGCATTTTTTTCTTTTTCTGTTTTTAATTGTTTTTTTTCAAGTTTTGTTAACAGATTGTTACATTGTTCTTGTTGATTTTGATTCATAATATTATCAATTTCTATGTTTGTATAATTAATTTTAAAATTATTACTTGTATATATGTCATTATTTCTATATAATTTATTTTCCATATCTTTGTTTTCATTCATATCAATAACATTTTTATTATTTATATTACTTGTATTTTTCATATTAGATTTAATGTTATAAACATCTAAAATTTCATTATCATTTTTGTTTACAAATAAGTTTAACTTCTTTTTTTTTTCCTTTTCTTCCAACTTCTTTTCTTTTTTTTCATTATTATCATTATTACCATATTCATTATTATCGTAAAAAACATCATGATTATTATCATTATCATTATCGATATCACTGTTGTTATCATTATAATAATCATTATCATCATCATAATCATAATCATTATCATTATCATTATCACTATCATTATCATTATCATTGTTACTATCATCATCATTATAATTTTCATCATAACTTACATCTATCCAATCATCCTCTCTAATCTGTAAAACATAATTTTTTCAATAAGATTTCTGTCCTATTATTATTAATTAATTAATTAAATCATTATATAATTAATTAATTAATTAAATTATTATATAATTAATTAATTAATTAATAATAGTTTTTATTTTCAATATTACATTGTCTTTAATTTTATTTATTGAAATTTCTTTAACTTTGTCAAACTCATTGTCAAGTAAAACTTCAGCTCCTGGTATAAAATTATTAGTACATATTTGACCATATTTTGGAACATTTAAAGTAATAATTGCTTCTATAGGACGTCCTCTATCTTTTTTATGCAATAATTCAGGTATTGAATTTCTAAATACAGCAATTAAAGAACGTGCAGCCATCATTACACTTCGTTCCTTGTAATATTTGTATCGCGCTAAATCTTGTAGTAAATCTGCATTCATCACTAAAGGACATCGTATACATATTTCTCTAATAGCATTTAATCTATAAATAATGTTAAAACAATTTAATTGAAATAATATATTTCAAAAACGTTAAACTAAATGTGTATATATATATATACATTTACAAAATATATATGTATATATTTTTACTAAATATATACATATATATATATGTATATATACACATAATATACATACCCAATGGCCATGACATCTGCTGAATTATGTTCTGTAACAAAATTGTTTGCTAATGTTTTCAAAATTGGTTCTAATATATCAGGTGGTATAAGTTCATGAGATGCTTGAGCGATAAATTGTAAAAGTTTTGTTACTTCTAAAAGAAAAAGATAAACAATTATATTTCATATTTATTTATATATTCATTGTTATTCAAATTTAGCAGAAAGTTTTAGAAAGTTTTAGAAAGTTTTAGAAAGAGAAACACAAAATTTAAAAAGTTAACACAATTTTTAATAATAAAAAAATTACCTCTTTGATGTGGTTGTAAAAATCTTTGTAAATAAGGATAAAAATTTAATAGAAATAAATTATGCAAACCAATAAGTCTTGAAATTACATCCAATGTTATTAATTTAATTTCAAATTTATCATTATTTTTTTCCAATTGTTTAAATAATTTTTCTATAAAATCCTGTGGATCATGAATTAAATGTAATGCCGAAAAATTAAATCTCGGTGCTTTCATCTCTTTTTTTTTAGATTTCTAAAATATTGAAAATTCAAAACATTCATTATTAACAAATTGCAATATTATCTATAATGATCTATAATAATTATCTATAATATATGATTTATTAATTGACTTACCATTAACAATCGTTTCGCTCTAGCTAATTCTTTATTTCGTTTTTTTGTTTTTTTATTTACTCTATTAGCTATCATAATTTCCTTAATATTTGATTCATTATCGCTGTCAGTTTCTTCACTTATCTGTTTTTCTGAATCTGTTCCCAGAAAGAATTTTAAACAAGCAACCATAACTTTGGTTGCTTTAACAAAACAACCTGTTGCTAGGACATTTACCGTTTTCGCATCATTCCAAATATTTTTATTATACAATTTTATCATGATATCTGCAGACATTTTTGCAGCCTTTACATTAGAATCTTTCAACATTGAAAACATAAAATTTTGTAAAGTTGTATTAATTTTTGCATTTTTTTGTTTAGAATTCACATTTTTAATATCAGTAATAATATGTGTTTCAAGAAATTGCCGTAAATTTTTATCTTGGCATCTTAAAAGTTCAAAAAACAAACTCAAAAGTGCAGTGGGTTCTAAGAGAGATTTATTACGTAGTTGTATTAAAACTTTACAAAATGTCTACAGAAAAAATTTACTTTAATTGTAAAAAAGAAAGTCAGTTTAGTCTTTATTGACTATTAGTTTTATATTTATATTATTTTATACTTACAAGTCGCATATCATTATCAAGTATCATATTATATGTTTTGAGTACATCAATAATTTCTTGAGGAAATGATTCTAACATATATGGATAACAATGAGCCACCTGTATTAATACAATAAAATAATATAATGCTTAGAAATGATAAAATTCTATAATTAAATAAAATAAATTTATATATGCAGTATATTAAATTCATTTATATGTATTTTGTTACATATTATCTATTAAAAAAAAAATATATTTCATAAATTTTAATGTTTTATTTTTTTTTTAAATTAATCAATACATAAAATTAAAATAAATAAATTTATATAATCAAAAAAATTTAAGTCAATACATTTTCAATTCATATAAAATTGTACAAATAGTTTTGTATATTAAATCCAACAGTTTTAGATATGACAAGAATGAAATCATATGATACACAACACTTGAGTTTAGGTTCATTCAAATTATAATTTCCAACAATTGATAGCAAACCAAGTTGACACATAGATGGAATCTGTGAGAGTAAATTAGCATTTATATCAACTTTTTCAATAAGAATGGCACAAAAAATAGCAATCATCCTAGATATTGGAAAATTGTAAGGTCCACAAAAAGTATTTAACATTATTTTTTTTTTATTAGTAATTTTTCTTTTTTTCTTAAATTTTTGTTTCAGGAACAGATATTTATCTTGTGTTGCAGGATTATATGAAGCAAGATATGATGCAATTAATATATATTTTGCATAATATGGTAACTCAAAACTTAATGCTAATCTCATTGTTGATTCAATATCTTTAGATAATTGATCAGATTTTATAAATTTTTCAGAAACTCGTAAATAAATGAACTCTAGATTAGCTTTAAAAGTAGCAGAAATATTTCTCCATAAAAAAACAGTATCATTTCTTTTAGTCTGATCAATTTCAATAGGTTTTACATATTTAGAAAAATTTATTTTGGCCATGTAACGCAGTTCATTAATATCTCGACAGAATAGAAAATATACAGAGAGAAATAGTTTTAAATAATTTTTATAAAATATACTATCATGATCATATGATTTATTTGAAAATAAAATTTCGATAAATTCGTTTCGTGTATATTGTGAAAAATAAATTTTAATAGGTTCATAAATACTTATTTTGACACAAAATTTTTCCCACACTATATCACTTATAAATATTACACAAACATTGATATTTGATAATTCTTTGAGTTTTGAAAATGCAGATAATAAATTGATATCATTATCTCGTAATTTATCACATTTATCAAGTACTATTATAATTGGACGAGTATCTTTTATAAAAATCTCTTTGAGATTTATTATAAAATCCAAAAAATTATCACATTTATGATATGTTTGTTTATTAGTTGATGAATTATTAAAATTCAATGATAAATCACTTAAAATATAGTCAAATATGTATCTATTGTTCACATGTTCTATACAATTAATAATAGCCACATTATATTTTAAATAAGAAAGCATATCTTGCACTATTAAAGATTTTCCAGTAGCTACATGACCATAAATAAATATACTATAAGGCATTGGTTCATCAGAATAACCAATTAATGAATATAATTGCATTATTACTTTCTTGCGACATATGATTTTTCCATCTACATATTCCAAATATTTTTCCATAATTATTTTTAAAAATTTCTTAATAATAAATAATACAATGTTACTAAAAATATATTTTCATATATTTTGTTAATTATACCTGTAAAAAAAAATATTTTCTAATATTTAAGAATCTCATATAATCATAAAAAATAATAAAATCATATTTAATTTTTTAGATTTATATGAATTATTTTATATTAATTTTTGAAATGTTACCTGTGCTAGAAAAATGACTGATTCATCAAGATTTTTATTAAACTTATTTGGTATTAAACAAAAAACTTCCAAAGTGGATTTATAATGTTGATACTGTTGAAGAAACTGAAAAATTATAAAAAATTATATTGAATTTTATTAAATAATATTTTAATTTGAAAAACTTACTTCTTCCTTATAAGATTCAGGATCTCGTTTAATAAGATTTTGTAATTGTGGAAGATTCTCTGGTAAACGATTATTATGTCTCACCATTTTTTCATCTAAATTAATAAATAAAAGTAAATTCAATTTGTTTAGAATATATTACTATTATAGAAAATTATATATTTAACATAGATAAATAATAATATATAATAGCAAAAAATATATATAATAATAATATAATATAATAATAATATATATAATAAAAAAAAAATTTTATACACGTTTTACATAATATAACCAAT
>NW_006263392.1:121961-124910 GCF_000469605.1 Apis dorsata
GAGGAAATCTTATGGCGTTTCTTTTTAATTATTAGATATAAACAACGTAAATAATTATTTGAATATACAAATTATACACAATTATACACAAATTATATAAAAAATAAAAAGAAAATAGTTATATATTACTCCATATAAATAAATATATTTATATACAAATAAAATAACAAATATATATTTAAATATAAATAATAACACAATATTTATTATATTAATTGTATTAAATTAAATACAAAATATTCGTCTACATTGTAAACAATTCTATCTGAAAATTTTTATTTTATTGAAAATTTAGAGCATAATGAATTATATATAAAACAATTATCTTTCAGAATAAAATTAAATATTAAATGTTTCAGCATTTTTCATCTAGGGATATGTAATAAAATTAACACTCAAAGTTTCAGTACATTTTCATTCTTTTCAATATAATTTTATAATAGTACAATATGGAATAAATTTTAAATGTATAGTTTCTAATATTATATTATTCTATTATAAAAAATATTAAATTATATAATTATATATTATATATTATTTATTCATACTTATACATAATAAGAAAATATAAATTAAAAAATATTTTTTTAGTTATATTTTTTATTTATGTTTAACAATATTATTTTTTATAGATTTTATTTTCTATTTATTTTCATTTTCAATATTATATGATGTATTAAATATATTTTTTTATGATGTATTAAAGCCAGTTGATTGGCTTCTTTCAACAATTTTTTTTTAATTAATTTTTTTGTAAACTTTTTTGATTTTCATAATGATTTATAATCAATTTTCTTAATTTAATAAAATTTTTAATCTCTTTACTTTTTCTATCTATTTAATCAATAATCTAAATGCTATATATTGTTTAACACAAAAAAATAATTGCCAATTTTATATATAATTCATATATAATGAATGGGAATTTTATGTATAATAAACAGAAATTTCGTTTTTTAGGAAAAAAAATTCCCTAAGATATACATTATTTATATATTGGCTATACAAGTTTGAAAGTATAGTTATAATAAATTATAACATTCTTTTTTTAATATTTTTAAGTATTTTATTTCTTATTTTTAATATTTTTAAATAATAAAAAAATTCGTAAATAAATATAATATAATATAATAATGAATTTTGTTATATAAAATAAATATAAATAAAAAATATTTCTAAGAAAAATATTTTTTTTCATTTATATTATATTTCTATATAGTATATGAATACGAATAATTAAATAAATATTATATTAAATAAAAAAATTATATATAATATAGATAAAATTGTATCCAAAATTAAAAAAATGCTGAACTTTGAAAATTATTTTCACTTTTTCAACTAAATTTCTCATCAACGAAAAAATTATTTTATGTACAATTACGTTCTACATATAAACTTTCGATAAAATCAAAATTTTCAGATAAAATAAATTCCTTTATGATATAAAGAAAGCCTTTTGCATCTGACTCTAGTAAGTGATATATCTAATAAGTGATATAATTAAGTTCAAATCATTGCAAAATGTGAAATTTCAATGCAATTTTTTTTTAAATATTTGTATTAAAAATAATAGACATCAAATATTTAATATAACATATGATCACAATGGAAAACAATAATGACACATCAGATAGCGAAGAAATTCTTGTATATGTAGAATTTGAAGTACTTGATGATAATATATTTAATGAGAAACAATTACAATTGGACATGATTGGTATAGATACAGAACATCCTATAATGCAAATTAATGGAAAGGTAATAATAATAATAATAAATAAATTAATATTTTATTGATTTTATATAATATTTTTTTGTTTAATAATTTTAGTTTTATGAGGGTACTTATGAAGATGTCGTTGGTACTTATATGTTTTTCACAAAAACTAATGATACTGCAATAAATGATCCTGTATTTGATATTGCTCCAAATTTTAAATATTTTGCTAAAACTAAAAAATTTTTAAAAATGCAAAGAATCTTCATAAAATCTAGAACAGAAGTTCTTGGTGATTCTGAAAATAATCAATGTATTCCAAATTCATATACACTTAAACAAGCAGGAATACCACTTCAATATCGAACAGAAGGTATTAAAAGTTTAATTTATTCAATAATTGAATATATTGTGATTCCAATTATAAGGTATATAAATTATTTTATAGCTCTTTTATTTTGGAAAACTATACGAAGTAATAGATTAAATGCATTACATTCATATTTAGAAAAACAACGTATCAGACAACAAAAAAAATCTCAAGGCATAATATTAGAATCTGAATCTGATGAAGATAATCCATTTGCTATATATGAGCATAAAGAAGAAACTTTTAATTTAGACAAATCGAAATATATTCATGTTGTTTCACAAAAAGAATTAACTAATTCTGATAATTAATTTAATAAAAATTAATATTTTAAAAAAGATATCTGATATATACATACACATAAAAGAACACAATAAATTTTTGTTTTGAAAGATTTTTACTTTGAATGACTGTTTTTTAATCAAAAATATATATTAAATATATTCCGAAAAAAAACTTAATATAATTTGGGATACATAAAACAAAATATAATATTTTATTTCTTAATAGTTAGTATTTGTTTTTTAAAGATTTTTACATAATATAAAATATTTTCATAAAAAAATATAAGATTAAAATTTTACATATCATAGAATAATAAATAATATACATGATTAATAATCATTTTTAATTTTTATGATTAAATAAATTGATTAATGATCGAATGATATGAATTGATAATATTTATTTAATTTTTAATATATATTATTTGATTTCATTTTTTTAATTTAATAAAAAAATTAACATAATTTTTTATCAAATTATATTAAATTCATATGATATAATATGATATATATGATATAAAAGTATTTATTTTCTATAATAAAATGAGAACTTTTCTTTATTTGATATTTAAAAA
>NW_006263392.1:125126-128831 GCF_000469605.1 Apis dorsata
TTTAATATAATATTATATTATATATATTATATTATAATATATATTATATTATACATATATATTATGATATTATACATTATTGTAATTTTTAATATAATATTATACATTACTAATTTTTATTAATATAACAACATTTATTTAAATTAATCTTTAAATACTGAATTACTTTTAAACATTATTATATTAATTAATGATTTAATATAAAAGAAAATAGAAAAATATAAAATTGTATTATTTCATGATTTTTTATATTAAAATCATGTAATGTAAACATTTATGATTTAATAATATTTAATTATATAAGTACAATTTATTTTTTTTTTACCAATTTAAATTACTAGGAAGTTCGTCAGGATAGTCTCCCGTTAAACAAGCAGTACAATGACCAATATAATTGCTTTCACGATTATCCATACCAAATCTTACAGCTTTTACAAGTCCATCTACTGAAAGATACGTTAAGCTATCAGCTCCAACATGTTTTGCTAATTTTATATTATCCAATTTATTAGCAATTAACTCTTCTCTAGTTGGAATGTTAATTCCCATATAGCAAGGATATTTTAATGGAGGAGAAGCTATCCTAATATGAACCTGCAAAGATAAAAATTTAATAACATCATTTAATAAATCATTTAATAAATAATAAAATTCTTAATAATAAATAAATAAATTAAAATAAATAAATTTCTTAATAAATTTTTTTATCAATTTTATAAAAAAAAATTACTTCTTTTGCTCCTGCATCACGAAGTAACTTAATAATAGGTCCAATAGTATTTCCTCTAACAATTGAATCATCTATAAGAATTAATTTTCTTCCTTTTACATTTTCTGATAAAGCTCCAAATTTCTTTGCCACACCAAGTTGTCTAAGTCGTGTACTAGGTTGAATAAATGTTCTACCAACATATCTATTTTTACATAATACTTCCGCAAACGGTATTTGAGACTGCAAATTAATAATATTATTCTAAATTCATATTATTTTCTTATAAAATTTATAATTATATAATTATATAATATATACTATATAATATAATATATATAATATGTTATATTATATAATATTTTAACATAATATAATATTAATTTAAATTATTACTTTAGATATAGAAATAATAAAATTAAAACAATCTTTAGAAATTATATGGGATAAGACAAACAATATAATATACAATAAAACAATTATCAAAAATTAATTATAAAATAAATAAATAAAAATTTAATTAGCAATTATATCAAAAATCTGCATTACATATAGTTCCATCAGCAAGTATAGTTTAATTCTTATTATTATGAATCATTATTATGAATATGTTTCATATATCTTATTTGTAGCTATTATAAACATGCATGTTTAATGTTAATATGCACTTTTAAAGGTCTTTTGATACAATAAATTTCTGAAGTCAAAATTGTTATTTTATTTATGAAAATCGATTTATAAAAAATAAATATTGCTCTCAACTTCCTTCAAAATATATATTATTTTTGATTTTATTTTAATTAAAAAATATTCACAAACATATTGGTAAAAGTTTTGTTAAAAGAAAAATAAAAAATAAAAAAATTTAATTATTTCATTAGTTTTAAAATTTTAAATTAGAATTATATTCTATTGTTCAATCATAGAATTTTTATGACATGGATAGTCTTCTTTAATAATGAGAATAAATAATTTGTACTTATCAGATTATTTTTTTTATTGTAAATTTATATTCTGCATTCTGCAATTAAATAATTTGTAATTATCGATACTTACTATAATAATTAAAAAATTTTAATACATTCACCTGTCTGGCATATCCATGTGCTGCTGCAGTTCCAGATTCAGGTACTGAACTAACTATATCTGCTTCTATTGGAGATTCCAAAGCAAGTTCTCGACCACATTGCATTCGAACAGAATAAACCATTTGTCCTATTATGTAAAATGAAGTAAATTATTTATTTATTGACATATATATATATTTTATACGTTACCTTCAAAAATACTATCACTACGTGCAAAATAAACATATTCAAATATGCAGAATGCTTGAGGCTTTTTATCTGGTCTATCAACAATATCTATAGTTTTTATACCCTCCCGTGTCAATTCTACAATCTCTCCAGGAAATACTTCACGCACATATCGTGCTCCAATACTTAAAAAACCACATGATTCAGATGATATAACCCAACCTTCAGCTTCATCATCATCATCTGATTCATTTCCTGATATATGAAAAAATTTGTTAATTTAATAACATGTTTTATTTTATTAATAATAAAAAAAAATTTATTTAATATAATACAAAATTTTCTAATTTTTTTTTTTATTACAAATTATAATATTTTAATATTTTTTTTATTACAAATTATAATTATTGAGAATATTTTATAATTATAGAATATATATATATTATATATATATTATAAAATATATTATAATTATAGAATATAAATTTTACATACCCAAATTACCAATAGGTACAATTTTTCCAAGGCATAATGGGCGATTTCCATAAGGATCTCTAACACCATATATCTTGTCTCTTTGCATAATTACTAATGAATATGATAATGGTGCTAATTGCATAAGGTGTTTTATTCGTGCTGGCCAATCTGGACCATTAACTTCACCTTCAGGAGGATTTAAACAGAGTGCTTGTGTTATTAATTCAGAATCTGAGTATGTTGATAAACCAACTCCACGCCCTAATACCTAAAATCAGCAAAATTTTTTTAAAAATAAATATTAAATTAATATAAAACTTTTAGATGTTTTCTGGTTACCATTTTTCTCAATGATTCTGTATTCACTAATTCTCCATTGTGAGCAACTGCTAATGCTCCATGTGCAGTATGAACCACAAATGGTTGACAATTAACTTCTTCACTTGCTGCACTTGTACTATATCTAGTATGACCAATTCCAAGATTTCCATTTAATTTTTTCATGTTTTCATCATTAAAAATATTATTAATCATACCCATGCCCTTATGGACATGAAAAGATTTTGAACATACACCCTCACTTGTAACAATACCTGCACTTTCTTGACCTCTATGTTGTAATGCTACTAAACCTAAATAAACATTAATGATATATGTATATATAATTTATTATCATATATATTATTATTATTATTAATCTTAATACTTATTCTATTTTTTTAATTTTTATAATGATTTTAATATATATATAAATTAATAAATACAATGTTCTCTAAAAATATAAATTAAAATTTTTAAAAATACAAATTTAAATTTACCCAAACAAATTACTTGAGCAACATCAATTTGAGATGGCCAATCACCTGCAGCAATACATCCAAAAACTCCACATTCATGTGTAAGACCAGTTATTATTTCATCTCTCAATTGTTTTTTATTTTGGAATGCTTTAATTCTTTTATTTTCCTGAGATACTATTTGATTACAAGAGTTTGTTTGCATATTGCAAAATATTTCAATTATAATCTGAAAAATATTATATTTATTAAATATTATGAAATTTCTATTAAATAATATTATTAAAATAAATTAATTTATTTTATTGTGATTGAATGTTAGATTGAAATTAAATTGTTAGTTATATATTAATATATTGAATAAATTATATATTATAAATTATAAAAATAAATTAAAGTAAAATTATAAAGTATACAATAATGGAAAAAAATTTTATTATATTATTAAACATAGTAGACCCCCCTG
>NW_006263392.1:129653-133329 GCF_000469605.1 Apis dorsata
CGTATACATATATATATATTTATTTATTATTTTATTAAATTAAGAACTTTTTTAATAGAAAAAAATTACAATAAATATAATAAATGAAAAACAATAAATAATATAAATTTTATTTAAAAATAATTATAATAATAATTTTATTAATTTGATAAAGATCAATTAAACTATTTAAGTTATTGACAGTGCTATGATTGGTATCTTTTTATTACAGACTGTACCCATTTGTTAAATAAGATTTTTGGCGGTTTTATAATTAATATGAAAAAAGATTATAGATATATTTTTTCACATTATTTCTTTTACTAATTAAATTTTCATTATTATATTTCTTTAATACTATCATTAGAATCGATTATTGCATCGAAACATTTTCTCTTAAGTATACAAATTTTAAATTACGTATGTTAGTACGTACCACGTGCGTCAAAGGTTTAAACGTTTATGATGTTTTGCTATCAACTCGAAGAAGATCCGCATGAAATATGTTTCTCAACTGACTTTAACAACTTTATACAAATGAATACGTAGACCAATGAAAATCTGTTTTTGATTGGAGGGGTTAACTTATTTAGCTATTATCTTTTAAACTCTTTAACTACTAATTTATATTTAATAAAGTACTGGACATGATTCTTTAAAGTTTTGAAAAATCGATAATAATCTATTGTTTAAATAATAAATATACTATATTATTGTTGTTGTTGTTATTGTTGCTGTTATTGTTATTGTTATTATTGTTATTGTTGTTGTTGTTGTTGTTGTTATTATTATTATTATTATTATTATTATTATTTCGCGTATCTAATTTATCTGAATAATTTATTGTTTTTTGTTTTTTTAAAATAATTATTATAACTATTTCTATATTATAACTATTTAGAATTTTTCAACAATAGAACTTTCAAATAAGCTAAATTTTTTATAAATATAAATTCAAGTTTACATAAGAATATATTATAATATCTTTTATATATTATAATTGTAAAAACCTATTTGTATATTATATTATATTGTAAAAACCTGTTGTTTATTAATTTTATTATGATTTTTTATGATATCATTTATAAACTTTTCAAAAATAAACTGAAATTTTCTTTTTAATATATATTGTATATTTAAAATAAATATATTATAATAATAATATTTAAAATAAATATTTTATTATTGTTAATTATTTTTACAGTGATTAATAAAATTTTATTAAAGTTTTTGAAATTTTTTTTAAGAATAACTTAGAAAAGTTATTCAGTGTATTTTAATTTTATGATTTTTTCAATAATTATTCTTTATATGATATGATTTACCAATAAACTCGCAATAACGAATAAGCACCAATCGAAGAAAGAAGAATTTTGAAAGTGGGGATCGTTAAAGAACTTAATTGTTCGAGAATTGAGAAATTGCATAATATTCTTAAAGTAAATTCTAAACGAGAAACATGAATGGTAAGTATAATATAATAGATAATATATAGTATAATAGATTTTATATTTATTAAAAAAACGACCAAGTTTATTATATTTAATAAAAAAAGAAAAGATATGATTATAAAAAATGAAATAATTTTTTTTTTTATTAATATATTGATATAATTTTTTTTAAACTTTAATTTATTGATATAAATATTAATTTTAAGTTTCAAAATATTTCGTTTCAAAACCATATATACATAGTTGATTTTATTTTATAATTATTGTAAGATATATATAATAATTATTTTAAGATATATTATATTATATTTATATTAAAATATAAAGTTATAATCACAATCTCATTTAATGTGACAAGTGAAAGATTTTATTGTATTTGAAATATTTATAATTTGTATTTTAGAAATTTAGTTTTAAGTTTAGTTTTATAATTATAAAATTAAATTTAATTCAAAATTTATATCATTAAATAGATGAATCCTTTATTTTGATATCATTTTTAATTAATTGAAAAAAATTAAATTTAATAAAAATATAATTATATATATCATATTTGATTATGTTATATAACATCAATAATATAATATCATTAATCATGAAATTATATAAAATTTTTTTAAATGTAACAAAATAACATTCATAATATCTTTATATTTTTATATTATAAAATAATTTTTTTATTATTATTTTAAATTTAATATTGATATAAATATATTGATAAATAATTTAATATTGATATTAATATATTGATAAATAATTTAATATTAATTAATATATTATGTTGTATTATATAAAAATTGAATTAATATAGTTTAAAATTCTTATTAAACATAATTTTTTTTATAAAATTCAATTTACTAATATTAATATTTCATATTTCATTTAATTAGAATATAAATATGGAAAACTCATTATTGAAGGAAAGACCAAAAAGGTATATGAAGTTCTAAATGATTCTACTTTGTGTCTTTTACAAAGTAAGGATTGTATTACTGCTGAAGATGGTAAAAAATTTCATAATTTAAAAGGAAAAGCTGCAATTAGTACAGCTACTACAGCTAAAGTATTTCAATTATTAAATAAAGCTGGAATAAAAACAGCTTTCGTTGAATTGGTAAATGATACTGTTTTTGTTGCCCAAAAATGTCAAATGCTACCAATTGAATGGGTTAGTCGAAGATTAGCCACTGGCAGTTTCTTAAAAAGACATCAAGGTATAATGTATAATATAATATATAATATAAATACACAATATAAACATACAATATGATACAATGTGATAAAACAATAAAAATAAGTCTTGAAAAAAATTTTTATTATGAGCATTTATTTTCAATGTTTTATTTTAATTTTTTATTATTTAGGTGTCCCTGAAGGTTATAGATTTAATCCACCTTTACAAGAAACATTTTTTAAAGATGATATTAATCATGATCCTCAATGGTCAAAGGAACAAATTATTTCTGCTGGTTTTAAATTGAATGAACTCATAATAGGAAAAGATGAATTTGATATTATGCAACATACTGCACTTACTGTATTTGAGATTTTAGAAAGAACATGGGCGAGTAGAGATTGTGCACTTATAGATATGAAAATAGAATTTGGTGTGAATGTAAACAATGAAATTATGGTAGCAGATATAATTGATAGTGATTCTTGGAGACTTTGGCCATCTGGTGATAAAAGATTAATGAAAGATAAACAGGTATTTAGTAAAATTATCCTATAAAGGAAGATAATATTATCTTGGTTTTTATTGATTTTTTATTTTGTTTGTAGATATATAGAAATTTAGATATTGTTACTGAAGAAGATTTAAACACTGTAAAATGTAATTTTAAATGGATACAAGACCAACTTGACCATCTTCTTCCTTTATCTACTAGTCTTGTTGTTATTTTAATGGGATCACTTTCTGATGAAGGCCATTGTAAAGAAATAGCTAAACATGCAAAATCTTTAGGTTTAAAAGTTCAATTTCGTGTTTGCAGCGCTCACAAAGGTACTCAAGAAACATTGCGTATTCTTGCAGAATATGAAGGTACTTATGAAAAGGTATATATTATTAGTTCAAAAAATGAATTATAATTTTTATATATAATATTTTTTATGTATAATTTTTTATTTTTTTATTTTTTAAATAAATCTTAATTTTTATAATTAAATCTTTTAAATTATAACTTTAAACTTATTTTTATATTTTTTTTGTAAAAAAATTTTTTTTAAAATATATTACATATTTA
>NW_006263392.1:133781-137059 GCF_000469605.1 Apis dorsata
ATTCATTCAAGTTTTATTTAAAATATTTTTTTCAAATAAAAATTATATTGTCAAAATAATTTGGTAAATATTTGTCTAAATCAATTTAAATAGAACATATACTTTGTATATGTATATTTTTATAAATATATATAATAATTTAATATATATACATATACATATATATATAATATATATATATATATATACATATATTTTGAAATTTTTAATCATTAAAAAAATAAGCAATTAGAACAATAAAACTGATATTAATAAATGTGTAATATTTATTTCTAAATTATCACAAATTTTTTTTGTACACATTTTTCTTTTAGATAGTGCTAATAGCTGTAGCAGGGAGAAGTAATGGATTAGGTCCAGTACTCTCTGGAAATACATCTTTGCCTGTCATTAATTGTCCACCTTTCAAACCAGAAAATATTTCCCAAGATTTATGGTCATCAATCAATGTTCCATCAGGTGAATTGTCAATTATAATTTAATTATATTTTTTAATTATAAAATATATATTATTAAATAGAATTTTTTAAATTTTTAGGAATTGGATGCACTACAGTAATCTATCCTGAAAGTGCAGCATTAGCAGCTGCTCAAATTCACGCATTGCATGATCATCTAGTTTGGGCATGTTTACGAGTAAAGCAGTTAAAAAATTACATTGCTTTAAAACAAGCTGATATTAATTTAAAGAATCTTATTGTGTAAAAGATTTGAATTATTTAATACTAATTTACGATTCAATTTTATGAATCACATAAAATTTAATTACATTTTAAAAATATAATTAATATTAAATAATTCATATTACAATATATTAATTATTCATATAAATTTATATATATATATCAATATATAATAAATATTTAGTTGCTAATTTAGTATTTGATATTAAATTTTTTTTTCTACTAAATATCATTTATATTGTTTTTTGCAAATTTATAATAATCATTTTATTAATCGTACTTGAGTTATTATTTTTATTATATGAATTTATGAATTATTATTATTATATGAATTTACATGAATTTATATGAATTTTATATAAATGTTCATATTAATATTTTTTCTGTACATTATATTATTACTCTTCTTAGTTATTCTTTATTGATTACAGATATATAATTTTCAATGTTATTAATTCTTATATACAATTCTTATCTGAAATAAAATAAAATGATTTATACATCAATTATTACATAGTTATATTAAATTAATATATTTAGAAATTAAATATATTACATTTATTATATTTGAAAATTATATACAATCATTATTATAACTATTGACTCGCTAAAGCTTCTATTTTGAAAATTTCTTTTGGACAATCTTCCGTTAGAATTATTGGACCATTTTCTGTTATTAAAATATCATCTTCAATACGAACAGCTAAACCAACAAATTCTGGTGGAGCAAATTGATTTTTAGGATTAACATATATACCTATAAATAATAAAAAGTAAAATTATTTTAAATATTAATTATTATAAATAAATTGATATTTCTAAGATTACCAGGTTCTATTGTGATTATTATTCCTGGTTGAAGTTTTAAATTCCTAGAAATTTTTCCTGTATCATGCACATCCATTCCCAAATAATGACTCACATGATGTGGACAATAAGAATAAACTGTAGAAAATAATTCTTTTTTATTTAAATGTTTTGGTATTAGTCCACATTCTTGTAATCTTTTGCCTAATAAAGAGCACATATCATGATATAATTGATCTAATGAAGGTAATTCTTTTAATTTATGAATTAAAATATTTTGAATATCTAATACTATTTCATATAAAATTTTTTGTTCTTGAGTAAATGTTCCATTAATTGGCCATGTTCTGGTTACATCAGATGAATAACCATGATATTCACAACCTAAAAAAATTTTTAAATAATAAAAAAATTAAAAACAGAATATTTTTTTCATTTATAAATATTCTAACCTGCATCCATTAAAACCATGTCTCCATCTTGAATTATTTGATTGTTAGTAATATAATGAATAATATTAGCATTTTTTCCCCCAGCAACAACTGGTGGATATGCTAAAAATTCTGCTCCATTCATTCGACATTCATAATCCACAGTTGCAAATAGATGATGTTCACTCATTTTGGGTTTTGATATTTTTATAGTTTTAGACATTGCTGCTGAAATAATCTTACAACTTTTTTTCATTAAATCTATTTCAGATTGTGATTTAATTAATCTGATTTTATGCATAATATTTGTTGGAGAAACAATTTGACAATTTGTTATTTTCACTAATTCATTTAATTTTTTGTGTAAATTTGTTTGTATTATGTCAATAGTATCATACCAAATGATACTATTTTTATTTTCAGTCATAAAAGAAATAAAAAATTGTTCTAACTCTATTATTGGAAGTGCTGTATCTACACCAAACATTTCAGGTGCTATTTCAACTTTAGTTGTAGGTCCATCCCATAGTTCAGAATGTTCATCTTGTTGTGTTAAAAATAAAGTAGTTACAAAATTTTCATTTTTTATTGTAATTATCAAAATACTATTAGGTTCTTGACAACCAGTAAAATATAAAAAATCTGTATTTTGACGAAAAATATATGGAATTTTGCCAGACATGTATACTTTAGACGAAGAAGGAATAATCACAATATGTGATTTGGCTAGATTTGTGATATAAGCATGTGAAATAATATTCTCTATCAATTTATTTCGTCGCTTTTTGAATTCACAAAGTTGAATACCAGGTACTACTTCTCCTTCTTTTATTAAATGAGGATGTGTAGTTATTGTTGGTTGGCCACATGATCGATAAAAAATACTTAATGATTCTTTAGTTTTTTGTCGATTTAAATTATTTTTAATTATATCTAATGAGTGTCGTATATATGTCCGCTGTCCTAAAATTATAATTAATATTAAAATAATATAAATAATTTTTATTTGCATTTATAATTTTACAATAACCTATAATTTATTATTACTTTTATTTTCTTTTTCTCACCATATTTTTTAATTTCATATTTAACAGAATTCTTCACAGTATTAAACATTTTAATATATTTTTAAATAAAACATTTAAATATGTTAAAAATTACTTATTTAGTACCCTTAAAATCTATGTCACACCGCATTATAAATACACAGTTGATTTGTGTAGTACTTTCATAAATTGTACAATACAGCCATTCTAAGTTTTATTACAATTATAATGTAACTATTTTTCCAAAGAAATTGGCGATAAATTTCATTAGTATCTAAATATATATATATATATATATATATATATATATA
>NW_006263392.1:137316-138922 GCF_000469605.1 Apis dorsata
TCGTTGTTATTACGATTTTGTATCTTTTGTCTGAGTTATATTTTTACGATCAATATACAGTCAAAGATATAATCTTTTATGAAAAATTAAATTTGGAATGTCGCGATCAAATACAATTATATTGAAACTTAAGATATTATTAAGCAGTGACAATTCAAATCATATGTAAATTTGTTAAACAAAATCAGTTTATTAAAGTATCAAAGAAAATAATTATTGATTCCAATAAACATCAATTGTCTTATCATAAGACAAAATTGCAAATTTCCAAATGTATCTGTTTAAAAAAGTCAAAAATACATATTTTGACTAACCTATGAAAAATAGTGTGAATTACTGGAAATTCTTTAAAAATAAAATTTCATTTTATTTAAAAACTAAGTTAGAAACTTATTTCAAAGAAAAAGCGGAAAAAAAGAAAATTATAGAAAATTATAAGAAAATAAATGAGTTTATATATTGATTAAGCAATAAAAAAATTGTATATAATATATATATTTAGTTATGTATTATAATGTAAAAAATTTAGTTATATATTATTCATTCTCAAAATGTATGTTTTAGAATTTTATAAATTAAACTTCATTGATTTTTGAAAATTTAATGATATATATAAAAGATTAATATGAATATTCAATTGGATATTACAATGAGGCCAGAAATTCGCTTAGATGCAAAATGGCTCAAAACAGATTTGAAACGTCTACTTTATCGAGATGGTTTAGCTGAACTTTGGAATGAAATGATACGAGATGGAGAAATTGTAGGTTCTTTTAGTGACAGCCTAGTCAATACAGCAGGGATAATAGCTAGAAAAGGTATAAAAAATATGGTACATCAATTAAATATTGGTTAATTAAATATTATTTTAATATTTTCAGGTGAAAGTGGACATTATTATTGCAATATGGGTGTATTAACATGTCCTTGTTGCAATGGGATTTGTGGTCCACAACATGGATGTAATTGTGGACCATGTCAAAAATTAGATGAAGAAGAAGCAGCAAGAACAAATGCATTTATAGAAAAAAATATGATAGCTGAACATGTAATGGATTCTTGGCTTTGGGGTTCTCAGCCATGTAAAGAATTTTAATATATAAAAATGTTCTGTATTAAATATTATTAAAATATATAATTTATTATTAGATTCTAAGTATTTTTATAACATAAATTTTTCAGCTATTCACGATTTAACAACATGTATTAAATTACTAATTAAGGAGCAAAGAAAATTATGTTATGAAGTTGCAAACAATACATTATCTGCTATAAGATTAAAACAACGTTTGGTAATAGCACGACGATATTTTATGGCCCATTCTCGTCATAAACCTCAAGAAACTAAAGATATTTCAACAACATCAAAACCTACTATCAAGTTACAAAAAATGTATAATAATCAATATTAAGATTAAATTATTAGAAATTATTAGAATATTTTTTATTTATATAATAAACATTATAAAATATCTTAAATATCATGAATGCATTTAGATTATAAAATTTATGTGCATGTATATATGCATGATTTTAATTGATTATTAATTATATATTGTTTAAATTAGTATTTTTTTTATATTTAAAAATATATATATATATATAT
>NW_006263392.1:139268-161518 GCF_000469605.1 Apis dorsata
AGTGTAAGATCGAATGAGAAGCCTACATTAGGTTTAGCACGTGTAGGATCTCGTGCAGCACTAAATTTTTCATTTGCATATTTAAGACGAGCTTGGAGATCAGGAGAAGATGTAGAATTTTGCAGTGAACTTTTATCTGAATCATTGGAAGCCTTACAATCATTACCCGAAGCTACGCTTTTTGATGAAACTAATGTTTCTCAAGTATGGTTAGAAGTTGTAGAACGATCAGCAAAATTTTTGAGACAAGTTGTTACAGGGTATTTTATAATTCATTATTTTAATTATCATTAAATTTTGTTATTAATTTGTTTGTCATGTTTTTGTTACATGAAAATTATCTTTGTTTTTAGAGATATAGTTAGTGGAAGATCATGGTGTCCTATTCCAATTGCTGATCAACACACCGCTCTTTGTTTGTTATTAGAATTGGTGACACAGAGAGCTACATTATCAAGTTTATTAGATTCTGTATGTTTGCTACTTCATCTGAGTGGTAAACATAAACATCAAGATAATCGAGTAATGCCACCTGGAAGTATGGCACCATTGGTACCATTATTAAGACGATTAAATATGATACCAGCTTCTAAATCATATCGAATAGATACAAATATTGCACCAGGTCCTTGTGAAGTTTTACTTAAATATTTAAGACTTCCCGAAGATGATTCTACATCCGTAGATTTACGAAAAGCTGCAGTTATAATAATGTGTAATCTAAGCAGATTAGCTGCTCCTCTTTTGCCTCCTATTATTGCTGATAGATTTCAGAAAAATCATAATCAAACTTTTCAAGAAGTTATAGCTTGGGGAAGTGTGAAATTTGGTAATGGATCCTCTCCATTTTATTACGATACAATTGCTGAGCTTGGCATTAAACAACTTTGTTGTACCGAAAGAGCTCTAATGATTCTTTCGGTTAATGGAAATGTTTATATGATGTATTATGGATCAGAAACTCAATATCCTCAAAAAATATATGGATTTTCGGAAAAGCCGATTACAATGATTGCTTCACATTCAGATGGTACACATTATTTGGCATTAACCCAGGATAATTCCGTTTATTCTTGGGGAAATGGCGACGGTGGACGACTAGGTCATGGAGATAGGGCATGGTATGATGAACCAAAGCTAATTGAGGCTCTAGTTGAAAAGAATATTACATTTATAGCGTGTGGAAGTACGTATTCGGCAGCTCTCAGTTCAAATGGTGAATTGTACACTTGGGGAAGAGGAAATTACGGAAGATTGGGTCACGGAAATTCAGACAATGTAATGATTCCTACGTTAGTAACTGCTCTAAATGGGCACATGGTCGTATATGTGGCATGTGGTAGCGGAGATTCTCAAACATTATGTGTCACAGCTTCTGGTATAGTATTTTCCTGGGGTGATGGAAATTATGGGAAGCTTGGTAGAGGAGGTTGCGATGGATCTAAAACACCAAAGATAGTGGATAAATTATTGGATATAAATGTGGCAAAAGTTTATTGCGGTGGACAATTTTCGGCAGCTTTAACCGCATATGGTGAAGTATATACTTGGGGAAAGGGAGAAGCTTATAGATTGGGACATGGAAATGAAGATCATGTTAGATATCCGAAAATAATCGATATATTGAAGACAAAAAAAGTAAAAGACTTATATGTAGGAAACTTGCATGTATTAGCATTAACGGAAGATCAATTGGTATATGGTTGGGGTAGAAATGATTATGGTCAAATTGATCCAGCATTAGGCACTGTTGTACCCGAACCGACTTTATGTCCAACATTATCTGGGAAAAATGTAATTGGTTTAGCTTGTGGACCAACACAAAGTTTTGCTTGGTGTACATCAGCTTGGTCAGTAGCGAACAGGGTAGCATTTGTTGTAGATATTTGCGAAGAAACTTTTCGATTATTAGATACATTATTGAACAAGGCATGCGAAGGATTACCAAGCACACGACCACCTACTCAAGATCGTGAGTGTTTAGCAGTCGCCACATTGAATTTAATTCGATTGCAATTGCATACTATGATAACGCATAATATCGATAGTAAATCAGTGGGATTGGCCAATACACCATTATTAAACTCTTTGAAACAGCGATGCGTTATGCTTGCAAGCAGCATCGATATTTTAGCAACAATTCAAGAAGCAGCTCAAGCTGTTTTACAAACTGGCTGGAGCATTTTATTACCGACGGCGAATGAACGCGCAAAAACATTATCAAATTTTTTGTCGAAAACGAATTACAATAATTTTGAACAAATAAACGGTAACAATGGTCAACAATTCATGGCAGATTTGCTAGTATCTAGTTTAATGGCAGATGGTGGCTTGGAATTGGCGTTGAAGATTGCTGTAAAAGCGGAAACAAGTGAGCTTGCTGACGAAAAAGAATTTTCTGTGAATAATAATGCTAGCAAATCAACCGATACAAAACAGGCAAAAGAATTGAATTCGGAAAAAAATAATACAAGTATATCATTGTTACAACTGGTGAAACAATTGATCAAAAATGGTACCTGTATTACGCAATCAAAATTATTAATAACTCATCAATTGGCTCGCAATTTCGAGGAATCACAAAGAAGCGATAATTCTCCTAGCTTGAATCTCCTTTTAAAATTTCAACGATTATTAATTGCACAATTATACGAGTGTATCGATGATGTTGGAACAAAAAAATTACGTGATCAAGAGATGCTTGGAGCAGAATTGCTTTTAAAAAAGTATCTTTCACAAATTTCTATTCATGTAACCGAAATAATGTCGTTTGCCGTTGAATTAGCCAATACTTGTATCAAACAGTTTATACTAATTACTACCGTTTTAAGAGGTGACATCATAAGTGTTTTGTTACCTGAATTGATTACATGTCTTATTTTGTTGCAACACGATTATCCATTATTATTGCTTAATATGAATTGGATGGAGATAATGGCACCAATATTAGATGCACTCAATCGATTCAATAAATTAATACCAACAATCGAGAAAAGTGAAACAGACGATCTTTCTTGGCCAGGTATCATAGCTCCACAGCATGGTAATAAAATATCAATTTCAGACGAACCTACTACTATTCGTTGGGCCGATCTAGAAAATCACAATCGTGATGGCGGTCTTTGGGTAGTAGTAAATAATAATGTATATGATATTCAAGATGTTCGATTTGACGAAAGATCAAATTCCGTAGAAGGTCTTCAAAGAACTGCCACTAGTTGGGATGTTAATTCCAGTGGTGAAACGAATGTATCATTTTCTCGTGATCAAGTATCGCGAAATATGATGGATTCTTATTTTGTTGGTTATTATTGCCATTCTGAACCAGAAAACACTGAGGTTAAAATCGATGTAATGGATATATGTTCTTGTTTACTTGATACAGAAAGAGCTTTAGGCTTTCTTTTAGGCTTACATGCTCACAGAATGCGACAAAGTTTACCTTTACAAACTGCTGAAGAGGAAGCTGGTCGCTGGTTAAATGCGAATTTCTTCAGAGGTGGATTACAAATTTTACAACCACCGAATCCTTATGAAGAAGAGAAAGGAGAAGCGAGAAGTAATACTTCGACAGCTGCAAATTCACCCACAGAACCTCCACTTCCTACGCGTATAAAAAACGAATTGCAAAAGAACGAACGTCGAGAAGATGATCGAGTTACAGCATTTATTTATGCTTTAGCTGAAACTCATAAAACCGATGCTCAAGTTCAGTCATTTTTAACGATTATTGATAAATATTCAAAAGCGAACAATCTTTTAGCACATACTGAGTTTTGCGGTGATCATCCAGTTGAAGAAGTTAGCCGACTTTTAATGGCAGTTATAATAAAACATCTTGCTTTGGGTTATCAGGTGATAAATTTGATCGATCATCAAGAAACAGGAAATGAAAACAGTCCAAGACTCACGAAACAATTGGCTGAAATGATTAGAATAATTCATCAAACAAAATGGAATTTAATCAGAATTAGACAACAACAAAATAGAAGTTATAAAGAAGTATGTGCTCCAGCACAAGAAAAATGCAGATTTCTTTTACACGAAGTAAGATCAGCGACAAGTTACGAAATCAAAGGACTACATGATTTAAAATTATTATATACTGTTGCAAAATTTCGGAAAACTGTTAAAACAATAATCAGAGATATTCGAAAAAACAAAGACTCACCAAGTAAACCGGAAGATATTTTGAATGCTTCAATTCAAAATGCGAAAATAAAAAATAAATCTGATGAAGATGTGTCCATAACAATGATGACGACAACAACGACTACAACAACAATGGCATCGACGCCAGTCATGGCAACTATAGCTTCGACAATGATGACGACAACTATATCAACGATGACTACAATGACAATGACATTAACGACAATGACAACAACATCAACATCAACACCGACACCAACGACTACATTAACAATGTCAACACCAATGCAAACTTTGACTCCAATTTCAATTCCGATTCAGAATTCAATACAGAAAGAAATAAACGGAAAACATTCGTCAATTTCACCAAAATTAGAAAATTTATCAGGTAATAAAAAAACATTTGCTAAAATAACTGAAAAGATGAAACAGAAAACTTTGAATATTGATTCGAGTGAATTAATGGTAAATATTATAAATTTTGTAATTACTGAGGACAGTGGAGATGTCGAAACTTTACGTCGAGCTATGTATTGTCAGATGCAGCGAGCAAAGTTACGTGAACAAGGAATTATAATGATGCAACAATTATTACAGAAAGATTATCTGATAACATCGGTAAAATATTCATTGTTAAACGGCTGGCTAGGTCTTTCTCACGAGAATAAATCTTTGGCTAATGGAATAATGCATTGTCTTGAAAATATTCAATCAGTAACACCATATCAAAAATCGAAGATTATTTTAGCCGAGGCGGAAATAATTTCTTGGGCAGTGCAAGCTTTACGAGCATATGTTATTCAAGCAGAGATACCGAGTAAACCAAAAATAAGCGATAAAAGTAGTTTGAATCAAGGAACATATACTTGGTTACGAAAATTACCCAGAGCAAGATTTTTATTAACGATATTAGGAATGTTAAGCAATTATCAGCATGCAAATGAAATTGGATTATTAATAAATTCCGGTTGCGTGTCAAGCATTTTGACATTGCTTAGACAGATTGGGCCATCAATGTCTACAGAGCCAGGTATAGATGCGGATATGAACATAGACGCAAAACCAAAAGATATGCCAGTGAATGTCATATACGAAGATAGTTTTGAAAAGAATAAACCGCAAACTGTTCAACTAACTGGTGCTGAATTGGCGGCTTTGATGAAAATAGGTACAAGAGTAGTACGCGGTGTTGACTGGAAGTGGGGTGATCAAGATGGATCTCCACCGGGTGAAGGCCGAGTAATCGGAGAACTTGGGGAAGATGGTTGGATTCGTGTACAATGGGATAATGGTACTACTAATTCATATCGTATGGGTAAAGAAGGAAAATATGACTTAAAATTAGCTGAACCACCGACACCACCAGAAACCGATAGTGAGATTGATTCACCACAAGATCTGGCTAAAATCGATAAGGGAAATGATTTTGTGGATGTTCATCCGACTACTTGTCTGAAATCTGCCTCTATTACCGTACTTCGTGTTATCTTACTTTGTTGTGGCATCGAAGCTGATAGAGTCACTCCTTCTGCTATAAAGATACTCGCTTCTGTATTACGCGGTATCTTATCTCTCGCGTATAAATCCGATTTTAATATACATTCTCAACTTGCAAAAGAACATCATGAAACTTGGGCAACTCTCGGCTTATTAAGAGCTATTGCTAAATCTACCGAACTTTGTAAATCTTTAAGTACTAAGGCATGGATTGATTTTCTTTTAAATATAATAGCTGAACAAAGAAATCCAAATTTAGAAAAGCAGATAATGACGGTACGTTTACTTACCGCTATTCTACCGTCTTGGTCAACTGACAGTCCTAGTCAAATGTCTTTCCTTGAAAAAATTTTTCGTATATTGGGACATATTGCGCTTAGCTGCGATTTGGGTACTAACTTTGAACTTTATTCGAATAAATGTCGCGTTTCATTAACTGCTTCCTATAGTTCTACCGTAGTCGAAGAACTGATTTCACTAATTAGATATCTACATTCTCTTTCAAAGTGGAATGCGACTTTGAATTCTTTTCTTGCCTCAAAATTATCACTCGCTTCTGATTTGTTAAGTGACGGCCCATTGTTTCATATACAATTAAATGAAAATGGAGGTGAGAACAGTGTAAACATTCAGGATACAGTGATGGCAACTCTTATTGTCGTTGGAGGTCTTGACGATAGACCAAGGATCGGTGGTTTGATCGAAATCGATGGTCATATAGGTACTATATGCAAATTTACTAAACATTCAAAAATACTTGTACAAATACATGATGATAATAATGCTAGTACGCGCAAGAAAATTCCATTTTTTGGGGTGAGACAGCTTAGCGAAAAGTTTCGTTTAGATCGAATGCCTATGCCTGATTCTTTCATTTCTACTTGGGCTAATTTGTTATTGGGTCATCGAAGCATGGATAAAAGACCAAATGGTATGCCAGTAATAGCTGGTTCAGTAAATGCATCCATTTTACGTAATCAACAACAACAACTGGCTGCATTAAATGCTGGAAAAATTATATTAAATTATCAAACAAAATTACGAAAAATATTAAAATATATAATCGACAAAAATATCAGCAACAATAGTAATAACAATAATAACCATAATCAACAGAATCATCACTATTCTCACTATTACTATTATCGTCATCATTATCATCAGCGTCAAATTGACATTGGTGATCATATCAATGATGAGAATAATGAGATTGATGGTCGACGATGGGATAAGATTAATCGAATCAATCGTGCTTATGAGGATCACGGTGAAAACAATGATAACAACGATATTGATGAAAATGAAGAAGAAAATGAAGATGATGAAGACAATGACAACGATGATGAAGATGACAATGCGAGAGTAATTGTAATTGACAGTACGAGAAACAATGGTAATAATAGCAATGATAAGAACAAAAATAATAACAATGATGACAAATTTGAAAATCATGGAATTAGTAATGTTATTAATCGAGACATAGATAGCGAGGATAATTATGAGGAAACCAACGTTGATGGTAGAGAAGATTATCGTAACAAACGAACAACTCTATTTCAAGAAATGCTGACGCGAGCTACAAAACCACAACCATTAAAACCCATATTCAAACATAAAGAATTGGAAGAGGCTGCACTTACAGTTTCTCAATATTTGGCCTCTGAACTAAGACATTCTTTAATTCAAGTAACAAACATAATAATCACGGGCACAGCATCAGGATCAGCTTCAGTAGGAGGTGTGGCAACAGCTGCAGGTCCATTTTCAGAGCCTGAGTCTCCTGTATCTGATTGTTCTTTGATATCGTTGACATCTAGTCAAAAAAAACATTGCAAAAGTACTGGAAGAAAAAGTCCTTTACCGATGAGTCCACTAGTTGCCCAATTGATAGAAATGGGTTTTCCAAAGAAAAGTGTAGAATTTGCGATTAAAAGTTTGAGTTCGGCTGTTGGATTTATTACAGCAGAAAGCGTGGTAGCTTGGCTTCTTGAAAATCCAGATGCTGCATTAAGTGACAGTGAAACGTTATCAAGTATATATGGATTATCGGATCCTGAAGATTCAACTAGTGAAAATATTGATGAATCTCCATCGACGCACGAAGCTATTTCTTCTTCAATAATACCACCAAATTATATGAAACGTTCTGATTTCTTATCAGTCGATGAATACGCGATTTATGTAAGGGATAATCTGATACCAGGTATGTTAGTAAGATGCTGCAAAAGCTATGAAGAAGTAGAATACGGCGACATTGGTCAAATTATAAAAATTGATCCGGAAGGTTTACACGATTTGAATGTTCAAGTCGCATGGCAACGCAAAGGAGGAACTTATTGGGTAAGATTTATTCATATTGAACTTCTTGGTCATCCGCCAATAATTCCAGGCCCAGCCACACTAAAAATTGGTGACAAAGTAAGAGTAAAAGCATCAGTGACTGTGCCCAAATACAAATGGGGTTCAGTGAATCATCAAAGCATCGGAATAGTTACAGGTATAATAAACAATGGGAAAGACGTGGCTATTGATTTTCCGCAGCAAAATAATTGGACTGGTTGTGCGATAGAAATGGAGCGAGTGCCTTCCTGTCATCATTCAGTCTCATGTAATTCTTGTCACTTGCTACCAATATCTGGTCCACGTTTTAAATGTAAATATTGCGAAAATTATAATCTTTGTGAAAATTGTTTTTATACGAAACGATGTCATCGACATGGTTTCAATCGAATCGTCGAGCCAGGCTCAGCAGCGGTATATGCCGGTAAACCGGGAAGATATCATAGACAAGATTATATAGAATCATCTCTAATCGATGATTGGTCTAAATGTATAAGAACATTAAGAGTTTCTTCGCCACAAAGCTGGGCAACACGATTATTCGATGGATCTGGTCTATATTGGCAGAGTCCTCAGGGAAAACATTGGATTCGTATGGAAATGTTGTCTGGTATATTAGTTCATTCATTGAAAATAATTGTAAATCCACAAGATGGCAGTTATATGCCATCGCTGATTGCAATAAATGTCGGCGAATCATTCAACAGTTTAGTAGAATTGGCAACAATCAGTGTACGGCATACTGACACAAGTGTACTTTTACTCCAAGATATGAAAGAATATTATCCGTGTATCGAAATAGCAATAAAGCAATGTCGAAACAGTGGTATAGATTGTAAAATACGCGGCCTTCAAATAATCGGCAAAAGAAAAGTATTTGAGAATCAATTAGCAACGTCCATTTCATTTCTAGCCTCAGATTGGGAGATCATTCAAGAGCAAATGAACTCGCAACGTGGATCTGAACCACAGCCTCAGCATTCAGCTGTTTATGTCTGGGGATTAAACGACAAAGATCAACTCGGAGGATTAAAAGGATCGAAGATTAAATTACCTGTTTATAGCGAAGTTCTTTCAAAATTGAAACCCGTTTACATAGTTGGTGGTAGTAAAACTCTATTTGTTGTTAGTCAAGAAGGAAAATTACATGCATGCGGAGAAGGTACGAATGGTCGTCTTGGGCTTGGAGATGATAGCAATGTATGCGAACCGAAGCCTATCCCATTTTTGAGTCAATACGTAATCAAGAAAGTGGCTGTACATTCAGGAGGAAAACATGCGTTAGCTCTTACCCAAGATGGTAAAGTATTTTCTTGGGGTGAAGGAGAAGATGGCAAGTTAGGCCATGGAAACTCCATCTCTTTAGATAAGCCAAGATTAATAGAATCTTTAAAATCAAAAAGAATACGAGATATTGCATGTGGATCGGGTCATTCAGCTGCTATAACTAATAGTGGAGAATTATATACCTGGGGTTTAGGCGAATATGGGCGATTGGGTCATGGCGATACTGCAACACAATCAAAACCAAAATTGGTACAATCTTTGGTTGGTCAGCGTGTAATACAGATTGCATGTGGTAGCAGAGATGCACAAACAATGGCATTGACAGCAGATGGATTAGTGTATTCATGGGGTGATGGAGATTTCGGTAAACTAGGTCGAGGAGGTAGCGACGGTTGTTATACACCATTATTGATTGATCGACTTAATGGTTTGGGAGTGGTGCAAATCGAGTGCGGAGCTCAATTTTCCCTTGCATTAACTAAATACGGTGAAGTATGGACTTGGGGTAAAGGTGATTATTTTCGACTCGGTCACGGTAACGATCATCATGTTCGAAAACCAACGTTGGTCGAAGGACTTCGTGGGAAAAAAATTATACACGTCGCTGTTGGTGCTCTTCATTGTTTAGCAGTAACGGATATCGGACAAGTATATGCTTGGGGCGATAACGATCATGGTCAACAGGGAAACGGTACAACAATCGTTAACAAGAAGCCATCATTGGTTCATGAACTTGATGATGCAAGAGTAAATCGTGTTTCTTGTGGTTCCAGTCATAGCATTGCTTGGGTTTTGACCGATCAACCAGCGATTAATAATCAAGAACCAGTCACATTTCCAACTATAAAAGATCCACTAGGTCAAATGTTGCTTACATTTAAAAGCACTATCACCAGATTGGAAGCAGCTGATTTAAGCAATTATCCGATTCCTTCTTGCTCTAAAACATCTACTGTTTCTCAACTAAGCAGCGATATCATCAATAATGGTGACATAATCCTTAACATGTCCACTTTTTCCTCCAGCAACAGACCTTCTCTCTCGAGCATTATTCTCTCGTTGGAAAGTAATGTAGCGAAACAGCAAGCATTACAACATGTAATAAATGCACTTCGTATAATACAAGCTCGAATCATTGTAGTTACGGCATTGCAAAGTCATTCAACATTAAAGTTAGCTAATAGCAATATTGGTATTAACAATAATAAATGCTGTCCGATAACTGAAATGATACCAGATGGAACAATTACTGGATCGAATATCATTAGTGGAGGACATAATCATGTATACCAGAATGTGGGAGATAGTGCACAAGGTGGTGGAGAAGCACCAGCAAATGCTGCGGAACTTATTAATTTAGTAAATAATAGCCCGCGAACAAGTCCCGAATCTGAAGATTATCCATTAGCAACTATTTTTCCTTCGATGTCCAGTTCCGCTAGTTTATCCTCACGTGCCTCAAAAATGTCAAGCAGCGCAATGAGCGTGATTGCAGCAACTCTTACATCTAACGCGCAAATAGTTGGCGAAGGAGTTGCTTCAGATCGTAATTTGGATGATTTTACATGTACTCTGACTGAAGAAGATGGTAAAATGTTGATTGATCTATTAAAATTAGCCGTTGCTAATCGAGTATGCAAAGGAGCTAAAGAGATAATATCTTCGGTATTGATCGCACTAGCAAAAGTAAATCATTCGATTCGTAATATAGTGCTAGAAATTTGTATTACAGAATTGGAGGATACAGTAGCGAATTCGAATAATAGAAGCAATATACCACAACCGATAGTACAAGAAAGTCCACATCCATACATAGATGGTACAACGTTGACTGGTCATGTTAAAATATCAGGTGCAGAGGCTCTTAGAGTTGAATTTGATCGACGTTGTTCCACCGAAAGACGCCACGATCCGCTCACTATTATGGATAGTAATAATCGAGTGGTGGCTGTGAAGTCTGGCAGAGAATGGAGTGAATGGGCTGCTGAGATTCGAATTCCAGGTGATGAGCTTAGATGGAGATTTTCTTCGGACGGATCGGTAAATGGTTGGGGATGGCGATTTACAGTATATCCTGTGCTTGCGAGCCTTGCACCGCATGATCTAATCTCGGATAGAGCAGTTCTATCGCAACCTTCTATTGCACTTGCTGAATCTCTTCTGGATAATACTTTGATTACGTTGGATAGAAATATCGCAACACGATTAACAACTACCTTAGCTCAATGTAGTCAATTAAGCGTATTGTCTGCTCAACAACGAATGTGGGCATTAAAAAAATTACAAGTCGTCTATTCTTCTGGACCAGGTATACGCCCGGAAATCGCACTTTCATCACTTCTCGGATCATTGCCTCAAGCACTATTGAAACAATATACTTATGAAGATCCTTTGGTCCGCGGTGGAAAACAATTAATGCATAGTGATTTTTTCAAAGTTCTTGTAGCTCTTGCCTGCGATCTTGAATTGGATGGTATGCAATGTTGTTCGGAAATTCACAAATGGTCTTGGTTTCGAAGATACTGTCTTTCCATACGGGTTGCCAAATCTCTTATAAATCGGACGTCTCTTCCAAAGTCATTCTGTCTTGAAGTTACTAAACAGATTAATGAAATGATAACAGACAAAGAAGGAAACACCAAAGATCATGAGAATCATGAGTTATTCAAACAGGAACATGATGAGCAACTACTACAATGGTTAAATCGTAGGCCGGAAGATTGGATGTTATCATGGGACGGTTCTGGTGCCATTTATGGTTGGGGTCATAATCATCGCGGACAATTAGGTGGACTTGAAGGAGCAAAAGTGAAACTACCTGTTCTTTGCGAGAGTTTGTCTGCACTTCGACCTGTCCAGCTTACCGGTGGAGAGCAAACTTTATTTGCAGTTACTGCTGACGGAAAAGTCTATGCAACTGGTAAATTTTCCTTTCTTTTCTCTTTCTTTTTTTTTCAATTTTTATTTTATTTATTATCTTTATTTATTATTTTTTGTTTATCATTGGATAGGATATGGCGCTATTGGACGTCTAGGAATTGGAGGAACGGATTCTGTTATGGTACCCACACTTTTGGAATCCATTCAGCATGTATTCGTTAAAAAAGTAGCTGTTAATTCAGGAGGCAAACATTGCCTTGCCTTAAGTTCTGAAGGACACGTTTATTCTTGGGGAGAAGGAGATGACGGAAAATTAGGACATGGAAACAGATTATCGTATGATCGACCGAAATTAATTGAAGAGTTATTGGGTACCGAAATTGTTGATATAGCTTGTGGTGGTCATCATAGCGCGGCAATCACTAGCGCTGGTTGGCTTTATACTTGGGGAAAAGGTATGGATAAAAAAATAAAAACCAATAATGTTGAAAAATAAGAAAATAAATACAAGTTTACATATACATAATTACATACATATATATAATTATTATCAATTTTTATTATTATCAGGTCGATATGGACGATTAGGACATGGAGATAGCGAAGATCAATTGACACCCAAATTAATCGAAGCTTTACAAGATTATAAAGTAATTGATGTAGCATGTGGAAGTGGTGACGCGCAAACCCTTTGTGTTACTGATGATGATAATGTTTGGAGTTGGGGTGATGGAGATTATGGAAAACTAGGTAGAGGAGGTAGCGATGGTTGTAAAATTCCAATGAAGATCGAATCTCTCGCAGGACTTGGTGTTATTAAAGTTGAATGCGGCAGTCAATTCTCGGTAGCATTGACAAGATCAGGAGCAATATATACATGGTAAAAATTCAAATGATCAATTTTTCAATGATTTTAAATTCTTTTATATGTAAAATCTTCATATCCATTTAAGTAGAAATTAAAAAAGAAAAATTAAAAAAAACAAAGAATATATACTAATTCTTTATATTACTAAAAAATTGAATTTTCTTAACCTTCATTTTTCTTAACCATCTTTCATTTTTTGTTTGGTTCCTATATTTAAGTTAGATAATTACATATTTTTAGATGATTATCAAATTTTATATGTAAACAGGGGTAAAGGAGATTATCATCGTTTGGGTCATGGAACAGATGATCATGTGCGAAGGCCACGTAAAGTGGCAGCACTTCAAGGAAAAAAAATCATTTCTATAGCAACTGGTTCGTTACACTGTGTAGCATGTACCGATAAAGGAGAAGTTTTTACTTGGGGAGACAATGATGAAGGCCAGTTGGGCGATGGAACAACAAGTGCGCTTCAGAGACCAAGATTAGTTCATGCATTGCAGGGTAAAAAAATAACTCGAGTTGCTTGTGGTAGTGCTCACACTTTGGCATGGAGTACAATGAAAGCTACTCAAAGTAAAATGCCTGCCACTACACCAATGGAGTATGATTTAGTAAAAGATTTACCCTTTCCTGTGCTACACAATCGATTAGTGCTTCTTCATCATTTTGCTGAATTACTTTGTCCATGTTTGCCGATGTATCCAATTACTGGCCCTATTAGTTTGAGTAAATTAGCACCCATACTAGTATATAGCATCAAAGAAGCAACTTTTCGTAAAGTGGTTCAAGCAACGATGGTCAGAGATCGACAACACGGACCTGTAATAGAATTAAATCGAATACAAGTAAAACGAGCTAGAAGCAAAGGTGGATTGGCTGGACCAGATGGTATTAAATCTGTTTTCGGTCAAATGGTTTCGAAAATATCTTTATTAACACAGGATGTTCTCTTTTTTCCTCATAGAATTTGGAAAGTGAAATTTATCGGTAGGTTAAAAATTTTAATATAATATAAGTAGGTTAAATATAAAACAAAAAAAGAAAAATATGAAAAAAAAAATTTAAAAATAGTTTAAGAAAAAAATTAATGAAATCATCTCACATTCTCAATAGGAGAGAGCGTAGATGATTGCGGTGGCGGATATAGTGAGAGTATAGCAGAAATGTGCGATGAATTACAAAATGGTTCCTTACCATTACTTATACCAACGCCAAATGGTCGAGATGATAGTGGCACTAATAGAGATTGTTTTCTTTTGAATCCAATAGCTGATTCACCATTACATATGAACATGTTTCGATTTCTTGGAATTTTAATGGGTATAGCTATACGAACTGGTAGCCCATTGAGTTTGAATTTGGCAGAACCTGTATGGAAACAACTTGCGGGTATATCGTTAACACCTGCCGATTTAACTGAAATTGATAGGGATTATGTTCCCGGATTATTATGCATTCGAGATATGGATCCTGACGAAAAAATGTTTCAAACACTTGAAATGCCATTTTCTACGCCATCGGCTGTAGGACATGATGTATCTTTGTCTAGCAGGTTTTTATATTATTATATTATTTTTTGTATCAATTCTAATATTTATGTTCGGTTTAAATATATATAAGATATTAATATATTTTTGAGATACTTTTAAAGGATTTATTGTAAAGATCAAAACAAAAGTTCATATTAAGTTAGATGAAGTGAGAAAGAAATAGAGTATACGGAATAAAAATAATTTGATTTTATTTTCATCTTGTTTCATTTAATGCAAACTTTGATTCTTATGATTTAGAAAAATCGATTTTAGTAAATTACATAAATATATTAACATTTTGAATATGCAATTATTAGATAATTCCATAAATAATATTAAAAGTTATAAAGAATTATTAACATTTATTATTACATTTTATTACATTTATTATTACATTTTAAAAACAAAATTAAATCGAAGTTTAGAGAAGAATTAAATAAAGTTTAGAGAAGAATTAAATAAACAATATCCAGCTTTGATACATAAAATATTGTTGTTTGAAAACCGTAAATAATTTTTGTTTCAAATGTAGATGATCGTCTGAGCATTGATATATGATAATAATATATAACGAAAGTAATAATAACAAAAATTAAATTATATATATAATATAATTCATTATAATTTAACATTAAATATACATTAAATTCATTATATTCTTTGAAATCAACACTAAAGTATTATTCTTATTAAATTTTATAAAATTTAAATAGTAATTTTTTAAATAGTAATATAAATTAATATTAAATAAGTTTTTTAATAAGAAAGACTAAAAATTTATTTTGAAAAAAAATTATCTCAATTATAAGAAATGATTTTTATAAATAAAAATTAATGGATTAACAATTTTAATAAATAAATTAAAATATTATATTGGTATATGCAATTAAAATATTATATTGTATAATATTATATATGTATATGCACACATATACATTAAAATCATTCGTTTGAATTATTATTACTAATAGGATGATTTAATAATAATATTTCCAAATATTAAAAATATAGAAAAATATTTGAGATAATAATTAAACGATATCAAGAGACATATTATATATCATATATCATAATAATATTTGATTTTATTATAATTTTTTATAAAAGTCACATTTAAACATCCATAAATTTTTAATAGAATAGAGTTTTATATTTTTTATTATATATTCTTATAAATATTTTTAATATCAAAATATTTTCAAAACACTATCTATGTATTTTTAAAATAATTATAATAATTGCATATTTTGTATTGCATTTGTTAAGTTATTAATTATTGTATTAACGGTAATGTTATTCGGTCGGATTTTGTATATTATGAATCTGTATATTTCATATAATATATAGTATATATTATATATATCATATAGTATAATGTAAATTCTGGTTAATATTAGAATACATTATTTTAATTTTCATATATTTTCATATATTATATGTGAGCATAAAAATTATATTAATAATTGGTATATTGAAAGTTATTTATTTTAAGTATTTTGATAGCAAAAAAATCACATGGTGAAAATTTTGATTCTCTTAATGATCATAATACTAATTTATATTTAATTCATTTATGTTAAAAGAATCAGTAAGTTAAATATAATTAAATATAATAGTTAATAATTCAATAATCTATAATATTTGTATCAAAAAATCAGATAAAATTATTTTCAAATTTGTTCAATCTTTAAACTGTGATAACTTTGCTAAAATTCATTTGAAATTTATAAAAATTTTTAAAAGTCATTTTAAAGTTTGATCTTTTTAATTTTAATCCATTTTATTGAAATCAAGAAGATAAAAACAGAAATGTATCAAACTTCAAAATTTTCTTCTGTTTGGTAAAATTTTCTTTGTTAAGTGCATATAACTATAATTTTTTCTATAATTTTTATATATAAAAATATTGAAAAATGTAATTATTTTCTTAGAAGATAAATCAAGTATTATCTAAAAATTGAAGTAAAGTATTATTAAAAAAATATCAAATTTTATAGTACTCTGTAGATATATATAAGTTTGTAGAAATTGGATATGACAAAAAACAAATTAAAACTAAATTTTTTATTATTTAATATATTAGATTAATTTTATTTTAATTGACATTCTTTTTATAAAATTGTTATTCTTATATTTGATAAAAATTTTTTTTTACCTTTAACTTGTGTTGGAAAATATGATAATTTTTCTCAAAAAAAAGCGAAACTATATTAAAAAAGCATTCTTTTTTACGAAATTATAATTATTTAAAAATGTCTCCAATTTGTAATTATCGAATTAAAATTATAAGTAAAAAATATTTTACATTATTCTTGAACCTATTGTATAGCGTATACATCTCAAATATCAATAATATAAACTTTAAATACTTTCTTAACAAAATTTCTTAAAATCTCATAAATGTCTAAAATGCAAAAACCTACAAACATGCACGAAACACTGAAATTTTTATCAATTATAATTAAATTAGCTATGACATTTCAATTGAAACAAATCCAAATCAATTCTTTTTGCACTTTGATCTTTATAAAATGTAAAAACAATAGGTCTCATCAGAATTGAATAGAATAGAATTGAGAATAGAATTGTTAATGAAATTTTATAAAAAAAATTATTGAATTATTGATTATTTTCAAATATTAATAATTAATAAACATAAATATAATTATAAGAATATATGATAAAAAATATAGAAATTTATTTAAAGATAAAAAATATAAATGTGATCCTTATAGGATTAGACAAAATATTCCTTGTAATTTTAATTTGAAACATTTTTTCATATTTTTAATATTTACAGAAAAAAATCACGTATTTTATATGTTTTATATATTTAAACTGGACATATGTGCAGAATATAAAAAAAAGTTTATCGGCTAATATAAATAGATTCTATATTTTCAAATTGATGGAAATCTATTAAAAAATTTTTCTGAAAAATTGATTTTTAATCTCAAAATTCAAAGCCAAAATTTTTTTTTATTTCGTGTTTTATTCATTATAAGAATCAAATTTATTAAAAAAATCATGGTTCATAACTCAACTGTTTTCTTCAAAAATGATATAATTATATTTTGTAGCTAGATAGATCATAAATATTAACTATTATGATCTATTATTCTAATTATTATATAAATTACTTTATTTGAGTACTATCAATTAAATATCGAAATATTATTCTTTAATATGAAATATATCAAAATACTTATTTATAATTATAAATTATTATTTATAACTATAAATTATATCATTTTGTATTACCAGGGTTATATCAATTATACATCATATATAATAATTATACATCATATAATGTTTCACATACATACTCGCGTGTGCGAAAAATAATTCTTTGTTATTTCATTAGTAATGCACTATTTATTATTTATTTCAGATAATAACTTTCTATATGTATATATCAAAAATTTATAAATAATATTTATTGTGCTGGGCATTTTAATATATAAATTTCTTTTATATAAAATCAAATTTTACTAAATATAATAAAATACAATTTTACAAATTATAATACATTGTACATTGTACATTGTATTATAATAATTAAAAAAAATTTTAATAATCTAAATTAAAATAATAAATGTAAATTTTCGTTATGGCTGATGTATTCGAAATATATAAAAAATATAAACAAAATTTATTTAAAAAATAGAATTTTAATATTATTTTTCAAAAAATGATTAAATTATAAGTTATGGTTCTTTTGAAAAATAAAATAAATATATAAGTAAGAATATCTGAAATAAAAAAAATTTTGGTCTTGAATTTTGAGATTAAGATTAATTTTGTATAAAGTTTTTTAACAGATATTTATTTATCTAAAAGTGTAAAATTTATAATTTTAGATACAACAATTTTAAAATTGCTTGCTTAAACTTATGTAAAAACGATATTATTATTATTAATTATTTTTTTCAGATATCGAAAAATCACTCCAGAAAATAAACATGAATATGTCCAATTAGCTCTAAATTATAGATTACATGAATTTGATACTCAAGTATCTGCCGTTCGCGAAGGAATGTCAAAAGTTATACCTGTACCTTTTCTCGCATTATTTAGTGGACCTGAACTGGAAACAATGGTTTGTGGCAGTCCAGATATTCCACTCACTTTATTAAAATCAGTTGCAACTTATAAAGGTATAAGCAACAATACATATTATGATATAATTTAATTTTTCAATTCTCATTATATATTTATTTCTTAGGGATCGAAGCAACAGCTCCTTTAATACAATGGTTTTGGGAAGTAATGGAAGAATTTTCCAATCAAGAAAGATCTTTGTTTCTACGATTTGTTTGGGGTAGAACTCGTTTACCACGTACAATTGCGGACTTTCGAGGAAGAGATTTTGTCTTACAAGTATTTATAAAAATATTTTCATCATATTTATATAATTATTTGCTGTTTATACTTATTTTTTTTTAGGTAATGGATAAATATAATCCGCCAGATCATTTTCTTCCTGAAAGTTATACATGTTTTTTTCTCTTGAAAATGCCCCGATATTCCTGTAAACCAGTATTACGACAAAAATTAAAATATGCGATACATTTTTGTAAGAGTATTGATACAGATGAATATGCTAGAGTACAAGCTGCAACCAATTCAGATACTGAAGAAACGGACAGTCTTGCTAGCGAAGAATATATTTCGCTTTAAAGAAATTAATCCCCCAATTATTTTTTTATGCAATTATGTTAAATTTTTTTTATTAATTTTTTTTAAATAATTATCAAAAAAAGAATTTTTCCGTTAAATTTAGTTTCAAACCAGATATTTAATAAGATAAGATATTTAATCTATTAAGTATAGAAGTATACTCTTTCTTTTTTATTTTTTTTTCATACATGCGCGCGTGAATAATTCAAGTTGTATTATAAAAGTTATATTGCTTACTATCGACAATATTCTGACATTCTAAAGTATTATTAAAAACTATTTATTATCAAAGAATGTTCTAGTGTATTATTCGTATATGTTATTTGTGTTACACAATATTATTATTTATTTTATATTTATATATTAATATCTGTATAATTAGAAAACTGTGTATATTGTTTTTATATTTGAATATAATTATCTGTATACTTTTATGTATTAGATATACAATTTCATTTTATATATATGAAATTTTTAATGTTTAAATTTAATATTACAATTGATATTATAAATTTAAAAAAATTAATTTTTGTTTTTTCGCAAAACAAAAAACTAATCATAAATAATTTCTATTGTGTTCATTAAACAATATATGAAAAAAATAAAATAATTTTTTTTCTATGATTATACTTCTTAAATTATAAAATAAAGATATAAATTAATAAAAATATTTTACATTTTTATATCAATTTAATAAAAATATTACTTCTTGATTTCTTTTTATGTAATTGCGCATTAATATAAACAAATCATTATTGTAGAAGATTAATGAGTAATTGATAATATGAATTCATAAACATGGTCATTAAAACGATAAAATATATATTAGAGTAGTTTTTTTTTTACAATACAAAGTATAATATTGAAATATTATAAAAATATTATATAAATTCATATTTTTTCTCATTAAAAATATGATTTGTTTAATAAAACACAAGATATTTCTAACAATAAGTATTTATTTTAATTTATATTAGAGTTTTTAAATTTTCAGTAACATATTAATTATACGAGATTGAATTTATTATCTGCAACAAAATTACCAGATATAATAAGTAAATAATAAAATTTATTTAATATCTTATACATATAGAAAATAATTTAAATATTAAAATTCATTTATATTTCATATTTCATATTTTGCACATAATATTGAGAATAATTTAGATATTGCAGGTAATGCAAGTTGTAATGCTCTTTATCATCTTTATTTTTAGGAAAGTATGATACTATTCTGTTAGACAAATTAAAATTAATGTCTATACTACATGGCATACTATTGGTTTTGTATCTTATATATAAAGTGATCCAAGTGATGTTGAAATAGAATTACTAAATATTACAAGACATATGTATAATATGTTTTTGGAAAAATATAAATCCAGGATGGAAAAATAATGAACTTTATATTGCAGCTTTTAATATAAATATTCGTTTTTATATTTATTATATTATATATTATCCATTATTCTTATTGCATTTTTTTCTTCATAATCATTATAATATTATAATAATCATAAAATTATCTAAGCTATAATTTTCAACTATGATCATTAAGTTATGAAATTATTTAAGAATTTTTTTTATTAATGAGCATATTTATAAGCACTGATTTCTAAAATGATATTTATTATTTCAGTTTTTTATTTTCTTTATTTTTTTTTAACTACTATATATTATAACTACTATATATAAGTATAACTTTTATAACAGATATTTAAAATTATCGGTATTTTATTTTCATTGCTTTTTTATTCCATAAAAAAATTAATATATTTCTGCCATTGTATGAATTTATATATATTTAATTTCATTATTATTATTGTAATAATAATTAAATATCAACATGAAACAAATATAGAATAGATGGATAAATATTAACTTACGGATAAATAAATGCAATAAATATGGAAAATTCTTACATATATCATGAAATTAATTGATATTTTTATTTCTTTTTATATTTTTATTTTATTTTATTTTATTTTTTATTTATTATTCTTTATTATATTCAGTAAAATACAAAAAAACTTCTAGTTTTGAATGACTCACATTAGAATTAAATTTCGATTTCGTTTATAAATAATAAATTTGAATTCAGATTTTTATCCGATATATTAGTATTCAATTATATATTTTAGTAGTTTCGATATGTATATATATTGATATGTATATACATATATATACATATATATATTATAAGAACGATTAAATGAATATAAAAGTTATTAGTTCTAAAGCTTTCAGTATTCAAATCAATTTAATTTTTGGTTAGAAGAAGAAGCTAAAAAATTATTTCCTTTATTAAATGGGAAAAATAATTAAGAAACATTTTATTTAAAAAAGATAGTAATTATTGATTCAACTTTATTAATAAATACTTTAACAAAATTAACAAAAAAATTATTATAAATGATTATTATAAGATAAAAATGATTTAATATATATTTTATTTTTTTAAATAGGAACAATAATCAATAAAAAATGTATATAAAATAATTAATATTATTTAAATTAATAAATTAATATTATTATTTTTTTAAATAGGAACAATAATCAATAAAAAATGTATATAATAATTAATATTATTTAATAATTAATATTAATATTAATATAAATTATAAATAATTAATATTATTTAAATTATTGAAGATTGTTTAATTTTGAAGATAATTACAATGGAAACTATTAAAAATAGTAAAAAGTGTGGTGTAGAAATAACAAACAACATATAAAAACATATAATACATATAATACATATAATACACAATATATAATAAAAAACAAATATTGTTCTTAATGTTATTGAAATTTGGTCCAAAAATGTAGCAAAGATGATTAATACTAATATTCTTCTAATATCAATTAAGCATGCTTATATTATTACAAAACCTATAAAAGGATTGCAAAATCTCCAAATATTAGATATTCTGATATAAGTTTATATTTTTGAATTATATTCATTATTCAATATTCAAAAAAACTCAATGGTTGTAGATGGTTATGAATAG
>NW_006263392.1:162301-168231 GCF_000469605.1 Apis dorsata
TGATTTTTATTTTATTGAATTCAAAAAATGAAGATCCTCATTGTTCTGGATTTTTTTTATTTTTGTGTTTATAATAATACTAGAATGATAGAATGCTAGAATATTGGGAGAACAAATTGCACATTAAATATTAATGGATGGCCAAATATATATCAGAAAATGGAATTTATCATTTTGTTTTAATATTATTCTATTAATATTTTAAATTTTATATTTATTTTTTTTATATTAATTCTATATTGATTCATAGATTTCTACCAGAACAAAAAAACAATTTGATTTGGATAAGTAAAAGATTTTATGAATTCACAAAAAATTATAATATATTCCCACATAATGAATCATTAAGTGGAAGAAATTTAAAAATGGATTCTTTCTATGATGTAATTTAATTTTATTAAATTATGAATATGTGGTAAATAAGAATAAATTATTGTATATAATCTATTTATTGCAGTTACTTATTGAAAAAGATGTTACTATGGAGAAATGTCAAAATCCAAGAACATCTTAGATGGTTTTCTCGAACTAACAAAATAAAAATTATATTGTATAATTATGATAAATATTATAGTTTAATAAAAAATCAGAATATCATGCAATATTAAAAAATATATATGTTTTTCATTTTTCATATAATAAAATAATAAATAAATATACCAAGAAAAGAAAAAAAATATTAAATGATTTTTTATTAGATTCAAAAAAAAGTTACTATAAAAATGTAACTTTATTCAACATGTCTCATCTTAGAAAATTTTATTTTCATGGATCTGATGGTCAAAAAGCAATAAATTATTTGTTTATAAAGCAAATATAAATCGTAATTATAATAAAACAATTTATATTTGCATGTGTTAAATTATACTTTCATGTGTTAAATTATACTGGAAGAGTAGATTCCACTGTGACAATTTTAAAATCTGGATTAGATGGAATTATAAATTCAATATTTAAAGAAAAAAACTTTTATATTGGTATTTTTTTTATATGTAGTAAAATCACTATTGGAAATTATGAAATAATAATTTTTTTATTTTTGTTATTAATTTCAAATAACATGTTAGCTTATCATATATAAGTTTATACAAAAAAAGTAAAATAGAAAATGACTTTAATGTATCTATACATAATGTTACTGAATATATCAGTATTTTATCTGTTCAAGGTAAAATAGGTAATAAATATATTATATTTAGATTATTAAAGTCTAGATATTAATATATAATAAATTTAGATATTAATATATAATTTATAGCAAAAATATAATAGAAATGTTAATTGAAGATAAAATATCAGAATCTTTCAAATCATTCAACTACAAATTAAAATAGTAAAAATTAAAAACAAAATTATGCATTTGATTAGATTTAGTTTTGTTAAAGAATTTGATTTTGAATTAAATATTTCAAAATAATCTTGCCAATTGATTTATAAAACTTCAATAAATTGCAGATTATATAAAATGAAACATATCAAGCATTAGTATTATAGTCTCAGTTATGAAAAGAATATATAGTAATATAATAGCGGAAAAATACTAACTTTTATTTCATAAATATATATTATTAACATTAATAATAATTATATATCTTTCAAGTTATCAGTATCACTCTTCGAGATTTGGATTTTAGAATAAATCATAATTCAATAGAAGCTAATTTCGAATTATTTGTCATAATACTAGCAGATATTTAGAAAAAATAATAGTTAATCAATTATGAAAAATTGCTATAAAAAGAAATTGTTGCATATCTATATAAAAGATATTCCAAAATATAATTTTTATATTCTTATTATTAATAAAATGATAGTTTCATTCCATTGGAAATTATTTATAAAAATAAATGTCTTATTGGTTATTTATACAGAATAGAATATGGATATAAAAATATTATAGGTAAATAAAATATTATGTTAAAAAATTATAATTAATATTAATTTCAAGTACATCAAATATTCAGAAAAGGAAAATATAATAAAAGAATATCTTTAATATAGTAATTATGAGATTGAAACTATGAAAAAACAATATATAATGAATCTTTATTTTTAAAATATATTTGATTCTATTAAAAGATTATTTATAAAATTTAAAACAAATATAATCAACAATTATAAAATTTAATTAACACATTTACATTTATCCTGCTAAAGGATTAGCATGTATAGTTACATTGTTTATTCGAGTCTCTGTAAGAGGTCTGTAATTTTTTGGATTTACTGGCAATTTTTCTAGTTGTTCAAGGGTTTCTAAGCCATCTATTATCCTAAAAAATAACAACTAATTTGATAATTAAATTATATAAATTACATAAATATAATAGATTTAAATAACTTTAAGATTAATATAAATTTAAAAATAAATATAATTACTTTCCAAATAAAGTATATTTTAAATCTAAGTGTGGTTGAGGCCCATATGTTATAAAAAATTGACTTCCATTTGTATTTGGACCATTATTAGCCATAGAAACAAATCCTCTTGCATTATGTCTTAATTCTTCTTTAAATTCATCTTCAAATGGACGATTCCATATTGATGTTCCACCTTTACCAGTATGTGTAGGATCTCCAGTTTGCACAATAAATCCTTTTATATTTCTATGAAATAAGCAATTGTCATAATAATTGCTAGCACACAAGGCAAGAAAATTCTGTAAAATTATTTCAATATAAATAATTCTTAGAAAATTGTTACAAAACAAGAAAAAAATCTTACTTCACACGTTTTTGGACATAGTTCACAAAATAATTCAATTTTTATATCCCCAATGTCAGTATGTAATGTTACACTCTGTAAATAAAAATTGTGACATATACATATGTATATATATATATATATGTGTGTGTGTGTGTGTGTGTGTATATATATATATATATATAAAGTATAATTATGAAAGCTAATTCAAATCAACAATAGAAAAATAACATTCATACCATTTTCAATGTAATCATTCATTAATTTAATTTAGAGAATAAGATAGATTCTTATATATAAAAAAAAGGAAATGTACATATGTATATATACAAACTTAAGCTACCATATTGAAAATTTATAGAATTACCAACGAAATCAAATATATGAATATATTTATAAATAAAATTAAATTTAAATTGAGGTATTAATTTAAATAAATTATAGAGAAAATAACAAAAATTGAAAAATATATCTAAAATAAAGAAATATATTTGAATCATTTATAAAGAATATAAATTATTTTATGAAAGATATTCAAATATTTGTAACCAACTTGACTTTAGTTCAAAACGGTAAGGAATCGTAGCAGCGCCACTTATTTCTGCTGAATCTTCCGCTCATTTCTTGTTACAAATAACGGTTAAGTAAAAAAAGATATCGAATATTGTGGCACAGGTTTAACTTGTAAAAAGCATTATATAATATTATTTAAATTGAATATAAAATTATATTCTATATAATAAGTGAGAAAAAAACTTAATTGTGAAATTTATTACAAAAGAGAGTGACAAGAAAACCTAGACGAGTGGCGCGTCTGTGCAAACGGCTCCTCTTTGGTTGCATGACGTAATTGTATTGATCGCGGAAGAAGAGCCGAAAGTCGCGCATTCGCCATCTTGAACGAATTGTGGAAAAGAAGTTTCTGTGTCTCGCAGGCGCGGTACACTTATAATAATTGTAATCCGTGACAATCCGGACATTAATTAATTTAACTGGGAATTAACCCTTTTGTGAATTAGAAACCCATTTGGAGCGGACCAAGGCAAGTCATATTTCTTTGATTTATTTCTTCGTCCAAATCTTTTTTTCTAAGTAGAAACATATCCAACTTTATGGTCTGATCATTTAATTTCAAAAACTCTCTTTTGATTTATATCAGTAATATAATATTTTTTAAATCTTAGTAAGTTGTTAATTTTATTAAGTTTTTCTTATTAAATTTTATATACACTTTGACGTGAATCTTTTTGTTTTGAATTTTCATGATTTTGACATTGCAATTTTAAAATTGAATTTAATCTTTATATTCCAATTATTCTATATATTCTTAATTATAATTTTCATTTATTTCATTTCAAATAATCCATTACTTTGTAGATTGTTCTCTATTTTTTATCAATTTATATTTCGTGCATCCCTTTTCTTCTCATAATAAAAATTAGTGAAACTTGTCCGCTTTCTACTTTACATCTTACATCTTACCTTGCATTTCACACATTGAGTTATCTTTTCTCTTTTGTAATATTTAAGTATTATTCCAATCAATTTCATATTTTTATACTTATATTATTAATATATATATTTTTTAATATAATAATTTATGAAGAGTAATTTATCATTTATTTTTTTGTCTAATTTTATGATTATTTGCAATTAATTTTGTTTTCTTACATATATATATATATATGTAAAACACACATAAACGCGCGCGCGCACACACACACAACTATATATATATATTTTTTTGTAGATTTTGTTTCAATTGTTAACTTCTCATTTAATTAATTAGAACTTTTTATAGACTTTTTGTAAATTTAAAATGAGAAAAATTTAAATATATTAACATTTTCATTTTAATATATATAGAAAATAAAAAAAAAATTAACTTTATATTTTTATATCTTTTCTTTATATAAAATATTTTTTTATATATTAATGTTTATAAATATTAAACATAATAAAAAAATTATTAATCATAATTCATCTAAATGAATAATGCATAATAATTATAAATATTTTAAAAATAATTTGTTTTTATAATGGACTCAAGAGATTATTTTGAATTTTTTTAATGAAGTCACATAATTTTATTTCCATCATATAAAAGACATTAAGATGAATTGAATAAGTGATAAAATATGTTATTAAATTTATAAAAATTAATATTAGATTTATAATAGTAATATTTATAATAGCAATAGTAATAATATTTTTTATTCAATCTATTTTTCAATTTATGATGGAAAATATTATATAATTTCATTTAAAAAACTTTTAATCTTTTCATCTAAAATACTTTTAAATTTTTCTATGAAATATTATTAAAAAATATTATTAATGTATAAATGATATTTATTGTTGATATAAATATATTGTTGATTTATTAGTTTATATTAATAAATTTATATTAATAAATTTTTTATTATATTTTAAATAGATTAAAATTATATAGAATTTTAAAGTGTAAATATATTCACATAGATAAAAAATTCATTCTTTAGATACATTCTTTTTGATAAAGAATTATTTGAAATATTTTTCATGACTTTTATTTTTATTTTATTAAATATAATTTGAAATAATGAAAATTGTTATGGAATATAAAATCATATTGATAAAATTAGCTATATAAATATTATTTATAATTTCAGACAAAGGGTTCGTTCTTTGGGTCTGATTGGTACTAAATGGTTGCCTGCAGACAGCATGTCTACTCTGTCAGGGCTTGTGTCGAAGGGGGAGAAAGGAAAATCCAAGTTTCAATCATTAGACATCAATAGCTTGTATCGGGTGAGTAGGGTGAGTTGGCCAAACATTTTTTTCTTTTTTTCTCCCTTTTAATTTATTTTTTTTTATTTCTTTTCTCTTTTCTTTGACTTTTACTTTTTTTTTACACAATAATATTTTAATATTAATTAATTAATATTAATTTAATTAATTAATTAATTAATTTTATTAATTAATATTTACACAATTTTTTTTTACATAATAATATTTTATTAACTTTTTTATTTAATTTTTATTTGTTGTTGTGGAATCCCCAACAATTCCTAAATTTGAGATTCCAGTTTTTGAGGTATATATATTTTAAAAATTTAAAATATAATCTAATATATAATAAAATATAATAATAAAATAAAAAAATAATAAATATAATATATCATAAAATGAAAATTAAATAAAATACATTTTTTTTTATTTTACTTACAAAAAATATTTTTCTTTTTTC
>NW_006263392.1:168512-169423 GCF_000469605.1 Apis dorsata
ATTTTCATTCAAAATATCTCCCCAAATAATTATTATATTTTGGTTCTTATTTTACAATTAACAGAATGTTACTATATATATTCCATTTCTTATCTTTTTTAATATATTTATTTTTTTTATTATTTATATAATTTATATTTTCATTGTATATATTATTATATATCTATATATTATATATCTTTATTGATATTAAGAATATTAAAAATCAAATAATTATTTAAAGAAAAATGGAATTGGTATCCGACTTGTACTTATAGGGTGAATCTTTAGAACAACATCAACAAAAAAATACATTACCACGCAAACATGGAATGCAAAGTCTTGGAAAAGTGCCTTCGGCACGGCGACCTCCAGCTAATCTGCCTAGTTTAAAAAGTGAACACAGCAGCAACGATCCAGCTGTCAGTCTTGTACCAAGTGGAGGAAGTGGTTGGGCTACTACCAAAGAGTCGACAACTACCACTACTACTACAACTACTACAGCTGTAACCGCATCAGATACATCTACTGTAATTTTATAAACATTTATTAAATGAATTTTCTAGCATTGATAAATAATTTTTGACATATAGTATTTATTTATTGATATGTAAGAAATATACAGAATTATTTTATAATTCTATATATATTGTGTATTGTTGTATTCTATAATTCTAATATATATTATGATGAATACAATATTAGCAATATTTTTTTCATATAAATTTTTATTCATAAAAAATTGTTATATTTTTTTTTATATTATGTTTATTTTTTATTTATTTTTATTATTTTTATATTATTTTATGTTTATTTTTTTCATTATATATATATTCATTCATATATTATATATTATAAATATAATTTTATTATAATTATTATTATTATAATTATTTATATATTTATTTATTTTATTTTTAGGCAAATTCTTC
>NW_006263392.1:169794-188056 GCF_000469605.1 Apis dorsata
AAATAAAAATTAAATTTATTATTTCATTATTAAAAATTTAAAAACAAAATATATAAAATAAAATATATAAAATATATAATTAAAAATAACATATATAAAACTAAATTTTTAAAAAAAACTTAAATATTATATTTAAAATTAATAAATATTTCAAGATTCCAATATTATAAAATATATTCTGCAAACGGAATATTATTTATATAATGTGATAATTATGAGCATAAAATATGAAAATATATAATATATTAGAAAATTGTATATTTGATTTATAAAAAAAATTATTTTTTTTTAAATATTATCAATGAGAATTACTAACTTATAGTTTTTTTTAATAGATAAAATTTATAATGTATTATTCCTAATTTTATTAGTTATAAATCTTAAATTAAAAAATGATAAAATATTGAATTAACAATCACGTGATCATAATGAAGTTTGATGTGTTGATATTCAGGAACTGCAGCAGGAGTCCAACAACAATCACATCAACAGCAGCAACAACAAACAACAAATCGGGAATTAAGTGCACAATATGGACCTGGTCCAAGTTTACGACCCCAAAGTACGATTATATATAAATTATATTAAAAATTGTATTATTATACAATTTATAATATACAATGAAAAGATTTTTATATTATATAGTGAAAAGATTAAATATATATTATATATATATATTATATAAAATAAATATTATATTAGCGGAAGGAAGTTGGATACAAGGTGGAAGTCGTACAACCAGTGGTGCAGGAATAGGAACTACTGGTTCTGGAAGTGGGAATTCAGGGGTCCAGGCCCCCCCTTTAAATATCACTGGACCGGTAGGAGGACATACCGATTTATCTGGAGGCAGTCGACAGAACTTGGTCCAGTCTCCCAATATGGGTATGGCCCAGGCAGGCCCTCCTCATAATTCTTCAAACAGTCAAAATGCTTTAAGTTCTAATTCTCACCAAGTTGGTCCAAATCTACATCATTACAGAGGACTTATTCCTCCATTTGTAAGTTTTGCTTATACATTTTATCTATATTATCTATATTTTAGATAATTAACTATAAATGTATTAAATACACATACAGATGTACAGAGGGAACTTTTCTGGTGGATTTCCTTCTCAATTTCCGACAAACACAAGTTCTAGTGGGCCTAGACCTCGGTTCAATTATCCCTCAGAACGATTTCCTCCTCCATCTGTTCGTCAACAAGAACGCGAGCGCGTTCCCGAAGAAGAAATTATTACACGACCAATTATTAAAGAAGAAGATCTTACTCGAATGGACGATATTTCTCGTGATGCTGGCTGGGCAGCACATGATGATATTGATTATAATCAAAAACTTACCTTTAGTGACGATGAACCTGATCCTGAACCTTCGAAGAAAGATGAAAAAAAGGACAATAAGGAAGAAAAAATAGAGGAAAATTCAACAGATGACAAAGAAAAAACAAGAGATAACCGTGATAATCGTGATAATCACGATAATCGAGATTTGAAGGAATCCCGAGATCAAGCTACTCATCGTTCATGGACTCAGAGTTCTTTATCCCGTGATTATCGTGGTTCCAACGGGTCTGGTAGTTATAGCGGTCAGTCACAACTGCATTCGGTGCATTCTTTGAGAGGTCAGAACATTTACGTGACTTAGGTGCAAATCTATAGAGTTGAATTCATTTTCATTCATACCAGTTATGTATTGTGTTATATCTCATAAGTTTGTTCATGACATTCGTCTTCACTTTGAAAACAGGTGTAGAAGATGATGAAGCGTGGAACGAGAGACGCAGACTAAAAGTTGTTGAAGTAGCATCTGCTGTTGAACGCGCTCGACAACGGAAAGAAGAAGAAGAAAAACGATATCAGGAATCGACTAGACAAGCGGCAGCTAAAAAATTGCAAGATTTAGAACAAAAGTTAAAAGAGAAACAAGCTAATGAATCAAAAGGTTTAATAAGTGTTCCACCAGTACCGATTCCAGTTCCTGAATGGGAACGAGAAAAAGAAAATAGAGAACGAGAACGATCTGAAGGAAAAGATGAAAAATCTATAAATATACGTGAATTGCGTGAAAGTAGAGATGGTCCAAAAGACAACAGAGATTCGCGTGATCAATTATTATCTGATTTTCGACAAACAGATCGACAAAATTTTACAAGACAAGATAGTAATCGTAATGAACGTGAAAGAGAGCGAGATCGCGATCAAAGGGATATCAGAGATCGTGAGCTACATGCTTCATTTTCTCGATATTATAAAACCAATTTACCACCTCGATTTCAAAAACAACAGGCAGAAAAAATTAATGCTGGTCTTAATCGAGTTTCTCCTAATACTGAAAGATCAACTAGCCAATCCGTTCCATTCTCTCAGCAGTATGATCCTGGTAGATGGGTTCATAATCACAGTTCTTTAAGTAAGTGCAATTTTAGTGATATTCGTTTCTTCTTTTTTTAATAGTTATTTGGTGCTAACTTAAATAGCTATAATCAATGAAAGGAATATAGTGAAGTCATATATATATAATCATATTTAATCAGGTATTAAAGCATATTTGGTAACTTCGTTTAAAATTAGATGTCAATTTGTTTTTTATATGATGTACAATTCTTTTAATATGTAGTATTGTTTTTTAATTTATACAAAATATTAATATATTCGTGGAACATCTTTGAAAGATTGATTTTAAAATCAAAACAAACAAAAATTTATATATAAAAATATTGGTTAAAATTAAGTCATAAGTAATTGAAGTTTGCATTAGATGAAACGAGATAAATAAAAGAAGAATATTATACTGTTATCTTGCTTTATGTCTCGCTTTATTTAATTTACTTAGCTTATATTGTTTATAATTTAATAAATGAGATTTAACCGATATTTTTATATATCAACATTTATTTGTTTTGACTTCTAGACTTTTCAAATATTCCACAAATATATTAACATCCTATAGATTCCACTATATCACTTCTACTAACTATATACAAATTATGCATGCATAATCATATTTAGTACTGCCTCATTAACTATCGCAGAGAAATGTAACAATTATCATGCTAGATAAATATTTCGAGAATTATGAATGTTAATTCTTGATTTCTGAATTCATTCATCTCTTGAATTAAGAAACATGAAATGTAATAGAAAAGTTATTCTTATAATATTTGTTTTTTTTAATTATTACTTTATTATTATTAATTATTGAATTATTATTAAATATAATAATTCAATTTTATTCAAATTATTCAATTTAATATTATTTTCATTGAACAAATCTTAAACATATTAAAACATATTAAACACTTTTATTAAAGTATAGAAATTTTATTTTTGTTTTGTTTTGATTTATTATTAAGATAAGTTAAGGTAAATTACGATTGTGCATTAAAGATAATACTGCTTCATTTAAGCAGTTTCAAAAATTTTTGAAATTGAAATATTTGACAATTAACAAGGCATTACTATATATTTTTATTATATAGTACTTACTTTTACATATATTTACAAATATATTTCGTTACAAATATACTCGCATACAAAATTAAAGAAATATTAAATTTTTATTAAAATATGATTAATTTAAACTATTATATTTTATGAAAAAAAAAATGTAAAATAATTTTTGTTTATTTTAAAAGATGAAATCTTTACTTTTACATTCCTAAATGTAATCTTTCTAAAAATTCTTTTTTATTGCAAAACTGAAAAATGAAGCTGAAGTTAACTTTTTTCTATGATTTTTTTTTTATATGTTCTTATTATAATTTAAATGAAAAGTTGATTGTTGGCATTGAAATTTATTATATAATAATATATAATATATAATAATAATAATAATATATAAATTAAGATTGGCATTGAATTTTATTATCAGATTGCGGTAAAACTTATATCTCGTATAGTATAGTATATTTGTTTAATGTGCATATATACGTGTTTAATATATTGTATTTTTAATTATTGTATTTTATATTGTATTTTAAATTTCATTAGAGTCTAGAGTCATTTGAATTTTTAAAAAAATAATTTCAGTTTCGCATTTTGTTTTGCAATAAAAAAGAATTGAAAAAATCAAGAAGTAAAAATAGAATTTTAAAATCAATCCAAGTAAATTGTTATACAATTTTTTTTCACAGAATTATAAAAGTTTAAATATTAATCATTTTTCGGCGAAAATTTTACATATGAATATATAAAGTGTTAATATATTTGTGAAATTTTTTTGCAGAATCAATTCTAAAAACCAAAACAAACAAAAATTGATATATAATTAAGATTTGTTAGTCTTTATTTATTAAGTTATAAGCATTTGAAGTAAAACATTAGATGAAGCAAAATAAAAGTAGAATGAGACTAAATATCTTTATATCGCCATCATATTTTGTTCTTTATCTATGAAATTAAATTGCTTATAACCTAATAAATAAGCCTTAATTGATATTTTTATATTATATATCAAATGTATTTGTTTTAATTTTTATATTTGTTTTAATTTCTAAAATAGAGTTTTTTAAGATATCCGAACATATTAATATTCAGTATACAAGTGTGTTTAGATGAAGAGAGAAGAAAATTAGTAGAAATAATGAGTAGAAAATTTAAGAAATGATTTTAAAAACCAAAATGAGACAAAAATGAAGAATTTTATTTAATATTTTATTTTTTAATTATTGAAAATTAAATGTGAAAAATTTTTTAGGCATTTCTTTAACACAAATAATTTTTTTAGGTATTTCTTTAACACAAATAAAAAATAGTGGAATTATAGTAATTTTCAAATTCAATAACAGATTATCGATAGTTTATCTTAGAAAAAAAAAAATAAATACATATAGTGCGATCATTTATAAAAAAAACTTAAATATTTATTTATTTAAAATCATAGAATTTATTTAAAATTCATTCGACTTATCTATTTTGCCGAAATCTATGAGAATTAAAATCAAATGAAATTTTTGTATTTTTTATTTTTTTCTCATTTTGATTTTTCACGTCATTTAGAATCATTCTTTAAATTTTTTACCTATTTCATCTGAACACCACCATATCTATATGATGTTAAAAGATATGCAGGATATATTTGAAGGATCAATTCTAGACATTAAAATAATAAAAATGTTGATATACAATGTATTCATGTTTTCAGCGTTTTTTTTTTTTTTGTGTAAGCAGTAGATTTTAGATAAAAAAAAAGCAAAAGTTTTATCATTTTTTATATATAACATTTTTTATGATAATCAGATTAAATATTTTAAATTTATAATAGTTGTGAAATGACAATTTCATAATTTTTTTAGATTGATACATTTCTTTTTATTCGATTATATAGCGTCGAATTAAATTCAATAATCTATCATGATTAATATATTTTAATATATAATAATGGGAAAAAAATAAAAATATTGGATTTTTTGCAGTTTATTCGTTAACAAATTTTCAATAACGAATAAATTATAAGAATTTTTGATATTTGAAAACTGATTTTCATCCATTGAAGGCACATTAATTTTCATGAAATTGATATAACGAGTCATGATCGTTCACTGAATTCGTAGCCGTTATCATGAAATATAAAAGAAATATTAGTATTAATTTAAAAAAAGTCATAACATTATTATTTTATTAAATTTTATTGTAAATTTAAAAAATATATTCTGCTCATCATGTTGCATATAAAAAATAATGATGAAACTTTTAACTTCTCATTACTATTTTTTTTTTAAATTTAGTGCTTGCAAAAAAAATATTAATAACTGAACATTTTATATAAACTTATTTTTTAATAAGCAATTTAATTTTGCATTAAATACACTTTTTAGATATATGTCTGATTCGGCTATTCGAACGATAGAAAATATTTAATAATAGAATATAAAAATAATATATTTTAATAATATATTCTAGAATTATGTAAGATTTCTGAATTAAACATTTTTGAAATGACTTATATATATTAATTCAAATATACAATTAACTATATTTTAATAAAAACCAAAAAATTACAATTAAACAAAAAAATTATATGTTGTTGAGAAATTCTTTAAACATAAGCATTCTGAGATAACATCGTAGAGAAATAATCTATTTCTTCAATTACATTACATTATATTATCTTATTTATTGATATTAGACGCTCAAATAATATATATAATTATTTTTATAAAATATTTTAGAATAATTTTAGAATAATCGAATGCATTTCTTTCAAAGGATTTTTTTTAAATTAGGCATAATATATATATTATTATAAAAAAAATTTACGGTATTTTTTGATATAGTTATAAAATTTTTAATTCAATTAACTTTTATTCAATATCATACTTTTATACTGAATTATTTCAATGTGCCATACTTCATAAAAAATTATAGATAAATTTTTTATATTATATTTAGTCTATTTATTCATAAAAATCCATGAGTCAAAATCTTTGACATGATTTAATTATTGGAACAACAGATTGTCAATCGTGAAATATTTTTCTGCGTGAAAATTATTTCTGATAAATAAAAATTAGATCTTGCTTTCAAAGATGGATGAAATAGAATTTTTTAATTTGATAAGATAAACGATATTATACTTATAATCTTATAATCTTCAATATTTATTTCAAATTTTTTGAAAATTTAATTTAAAATAAAAATAATAGTTGTTTCGTAAACGATTTAGATTGCCTATGAAAAATACAAAAAATATACTTATCCAGAGTTAATTAGCTAGAATTAGCAATAATTTGAATAAAATAAATGATATTTTTTTATTATTTTGTTGAAATGATATACATATTAAAAAAAAGTTATTCATGCAAAATTAAAATATATATCGATAAAAACTTATTTTATATATGTAGAAAGTAAATTGACAAATATTTTTAATCATATTTTATTATTATTTCTAGAACTAATTTTTAAATCATATATTTTGTATTTTATATCATTTTAATGAATTTTCAATAAACGATATAATATATTCTTAAAAAGCCATATTATTTTAAAATATTAAAATTTAAAAAAAAAACTAATATTTAATAGAAAATAAAAAGAAACAGATTGTATATTGATTATTTGAATGTATATAAAATATAAAATGACTGATCGATTAAAAATACCAAATATCAATATTGTGATTATCTAAAAGATCCTATTAAGTTTATATATTTCAACTTATATATCCATTATACAAGTTTAATGAAGCAAATCATGTTGTCAAATTATGTTACCATATAAAATTTTCCATTTATAACAAGTTTGAGCACAGATTCGCAAAATGCAATAATAAAATAAAAATATAACGATCCAATATAATGAGGCTTAAAAGACCGAAATTATAATCAAAATTACAATAATAAATATTAAGTACAAGATTAATATCTCTATTATTATAACTTCATTCATAATAATTTCGATTCTGAAGACTCTGAAAATTCTGGAATACTCAAATTTGCTATAAATATGAATAGAACTAAATAGTGATATTAGTGATATTAGTATATTTTGAATGCTGTATATATTTGTCATGATGTAACTGATATAAATAATAGAAATGCGATTGCATATTAATGCACATGATTTATTATAGATTTATATAAAAAGATAAAATTTAATATAATAGTAGCAAGAATTTTATTTCGAAAACTATGAATTTGTGGTAGATATCAAATTATAAATATCATTCTTAAAGCATAAGTTCGATCAAGCTATCGTATGCATTTTCATACCCAAAAAATTTTATTTTCAATTTTTAGTTATAATTAATTAAAAATAATAATTAAAAATGATCACTAATTACGAAAATATATTAATACATATATTATCTAAAATATGACTATGTTCTATCATATCATTTAATTTTTTAAGAAAAGTTATTAACTGCAGTAAAAATTAAATATCGAAGTAATTTCCTGGATTTTTATCAATTTATATCTGATTTATAGAAATTTCAATTGCGTATTTTTAAAAAGAAATCTGAAAGAAATGCGAATTTAAATTTCTATTTTCAGTACAATTTCTATTTTCAGTACATTTCTAGTTTCAGTACAATCAGAAAAAAAAAATAAGATAATATAGATTAATATAAATATTGAATAAAAAAAATTCGAAATTATTTATTAATTACTTATAAATCTTGAGAGTTCTTCTAAATCTTTCTAAGATTTAGAAATCTTGACAGTTTCTATATTTCTTCTATAATAGAATCAAATCGAACATATAAAAAATAAATAAGAAAGTTTGAAAATTAAAAATTGGAGAATAAAAAAATAAATATGCATATATTATATCAATCTATATTATTGATATAATATTTTTATTACTTTAATAAAAATCTTTTTTTTTTTTTACTTATTGTTCTTTTCTATATCTGATTTGATTTTGTAAGTAAAATAATAAATATTCCATTTTATTTATTTACTTCAAAACTATTCCTTCAAAAAAATATTTTAAATAGAACTTATTTGTTTTCAAAAGGGAAGTAATTTAATAAATTTGTCTATACATGGATATGTGTAAAATATATATAGATCAATATTATTTTCTTAACAAGGAAAAATTCAATAGAGTATTATTTGATAAATAGAGTTTGTTTTTTATATAATAAATTTTACAAATTTCAAATTATATATCAAATTAACATTTTTTAATTAATATTTTTTCAATATAAATAAGTTAATACTTTTTTGTAAAAAATAAAATGCATCGATTAATGCATCAAAAATTATAATTCTTAAATTATAATAATAATCTTTATATATCTTTCATGCATCTGTATATAAACAAACTATACTAAATTATTTCTCTTCCGGATATGTTTCTATTTGAAACATTTTTTTTTAATAACGAATAATTTTAAAGATAATTTCATTTATTGAATAGAATGAGATAAATTGTATACGTATAATGAAGAAGCGAGAATATAACAGTAACAGTCAAGATTTTAAAAAAAGATAATCATGCAATAAAAAAAATATTTTTATAATTTTCATTCTTTTAATTCTTTCGATTAAAATAAATTCAAATACAACGTTAAAATAATTTTATTAATAAGTAATTTTCTTTCGTTCTTTTGAAATGTCATTTTTTAAATATCAGTACTTGATGTTTATCTTTTTTAATTATATTTTTTTTCATTTCGTTGAGATAAAAATAGAATTTTTCGAATCAATAGTCGAAAATAAAATTTTCTTATTCTATTAATTTTAATTTTATTAATTTTTTAATTGAAAATTTAATGGTTTACTATTATATTATTACGATATTATTGTACCATTAAAATGCAGTTTTATTTGTATATTTATCTAATATTATAATCTAAAAAAAAACAAAATTTTACTACTATATTTGAAGATTTACTTATGTTATACTGTCTGCATACAGATATGTAAAATAAAATTGTTTATAATTTTAAAAATGAACATTTATCATTTTTATATATCAATTTATTGTTTAGAATCGATCCTCTAAAGATATATCTTGTGTATATGATGTATGTATATTAAAAGATGTATATTAAGATGTGAATTAAAATCAATTTATTTAAATATTTTTAATAATAATGACAAATATTTTATATTATTATTCTTTGAAATTATTAAATTTTTATTTGAAATATTATTAATTATCGAAATAGAATTTGATCGATTTCAGTGACCTTGAAATATGTTGGCAAAATCTGGCAAAATATTCCGAAGTTTTTCTCTGTTAATCTCCTATCAATCTTCAGAAAAAAAATATTCTTGACACTATATATTTAATATTACATATTTTTTAGGGCTTATGTTCGGATTTGAATTAGATTTGGATTAATTTAAATTAATTTGAATTTATAAAATCTGAGAAATATTCAATTTATGATTTAGCGAAGTAAGGCCTACATTACATCGATACATTTAGCTTAAGTTTTGATTACAATTAATGAGAGAAGCAGAACTTTTCAACAAATTGATTATATTTATTGTTATATATATGAAAAATATAAATATTTTAACTATAATAATCTTAAGATACATTAAATTTTTAACATTTGTATAATCATATTTTAATCCAATCAAAACTTAATTTAATAAAATTTAATAAAAGATAATCTTATAATTTGTCTTGAAAGTCCTGATTCATCTTCCATGAAATAGTATTTAGATAAAAATAATTAGATAAAAATCGTGATCGCTATGAGATTGTCTTCGTTATAGAACTAAACTATAATATAATTTAACTTAAATTTAATATTTTAATTTATAAAGTGTCAGAAAAATATATAATATTAATGAAATATAATATTATCTTTTAGTAATAAACAATGAACGATGACTAAAACCTAATTGAGAGAATGGCCTCTACATATATTAAAGTCATTGGAATTGATCCCTTGAACTATATAATTACTTATAAATGATATTAAAAATATTCTTGCTATTATTTCAAAAAAGTTCTTCAAACCAAGCAGCAGTTATATATAAGGAAAAGATGTTTAAAATGTTATGAAAAGATGTTTAAAATGACCTTAACAACATATGTCATTGAAATCAGTGAGGTGTATCTTATTTTTAATAATTATTATATCTTTTAGTATTAACAACAATTTTCAAAATATTTAAATCTTACATTCTATATATGTATTTTCAATATAAGTATATTATATATACTTATACATGTATATACATTCTTATATTGGAAAAATATATGGATTATTTACAAATATTTGTTGTACTACAAGAGATTGAATTGTAATTTGAGGGATTTAAATTTTTAAAATCTTTAATATATTTTTATTTTAGCATATACAATCCAAAAATAGCTCTTAATAGAATTCAATGATTCAAAATTGATCTATATGTAATTTCCCATTTTTAAAAATTTTTTAATGACTGATTGAACTCTTAACTGATTTAACTCTTGAATTCTTAAAACATTTAAAGGATTAAAATATCATTCAAATTAACTTTAGATAAAAAATTCCTGATTAAAAATTTATATGATAAAATTAATATTATAATATACAAGATATTCTATTATTCACAATGTAAAAGATAGATTTTTCATGAAAAAATAAATTTAAAAAAAAATTTTTTTTCATTTAAGATTTTGTTTTCATGTTTGAATATTTTTTGAGTATAAAAATTTACTAATTTGCGATTGGATATAAATTAACTATCAATAAAATTTTATTTTATATGTGAAAATAATTACAAAATATACAAAAATATAGAAAATATATAATAATATAGAAAAATATAGAATAAATTTTTTTCATTTAAAAATTAATTTTTTAAAAAATTTTGAAAAATTTTAAAATATATAATTGATTCCTTGATTATGTATTATCTTCAATTTTTATTTTCTCAAGAACTTAAGTAATCAAATTTTTTTTTTTCTTTTCGATTTACTTTTATGAATCTATCTAACTATTATTAATATAACAGAACAATACATATATAAACTATATAAATATTTATTCAATAGAGATACATTATTATAAATTTATATTTTATAAAAAATATACAAAATTATCATCATGATATTATTCTCGAATTCAATCATAATAAAATTTAAATTACGTTAGATTTTAATTTCTATCATTATAAGATGGTTATAAGCTATACCATATAATATAATTCAATTTGCCTACATTATCGTACAATTTGAATTTTTTCGGAAATCAATTTGAATTTAGTGCATATTGTTGTTTTTATTTTAAAAAAAATTTGATGAAAATATAATACATTTCTATATAATTCTATATAATACAATTCTATATAATTAGAAAAATTTTAAAAAATTTGCATGAAAATATGTTTTGAATCATTGATAATTAAATGATAAAGACTTATCATTTTCAGATTCTAAATACTGAAATTTATGAAAATATAAAAAAGCTTACAAATTTAAGCTTACAAATTAGTTTTTTTTCTTCATAAAATTAAAGTGATTAAAGAATTTATAATTAATATTTTCATTTTGAATAATATTTTTCAGTTTGAAATAATATTTTTTATTGTTTCCATTTATATATAAAAAAATTCCTTTTATTATATTCAATGTAACTTGTAGACAACAATGGAAACATCACATGCTGCATCACAATATTGAAATAGAACAGATTCAAATATTTTCATTTCAATAGATGATGATCGAACTCCATCTCGAGATTATCGTGGCTCTCTACTTCGAGATGATCGATATCGTCATTCTACACATCGATCTTATGACATACGCAAAACAGGCGGATATTATGATGAATATACTCGCAATTGTAGAGATCACGATTATGATGATAGACATTCTCGTGATTCTTGGGAACGCGAAAGATATTTTGATGATAATAAGGATCGAGAGTTAAAGGATAACACAGAATCTAGAGATATCAGGGAGACTCGAGATATTCGTGATAATCGTAATGCTAGAGATGTGAGAGAAAGAGATAATAAGGATAAAAAGGATTACGATAATTATTTAAAGGTATATATTTTTTATTATTTTCTATATCATTTTGTTAATTTATTATTATGATATTTATTATGATATAATAAATATAATGATATTTAATTAAATTTTCGAAATTTATGATTATTTGTAACATTTGTTTATTTGACAATGTATTAATAATATAATGAATGTCTATATGTTATATTTTTTTAAATATATTTTATATTTATTTATAGGATCCCTTTGATGATCGTAATCGTGATCGTGATCGTGATCGTGATCGTGATCGTGATCGTGAACGTGAACGTGAACGTGAACGAGAACGAGAACGAGAACGAGAACGAGAACGTGAACGAGAACGAGATCGAGATCGAGATCGAGATCGAGATCGAGATCGAGATTGTGATCAAAGAGAAAGATCGGAGAGTTCAGAATGGCGCGAAGAACGTATCATTCAAGACAGAATAATCGATAATCGTCGCGATACCCAGAGAGAAGAACGAATAGAACGCAATGAACGTCCACAGAGACCAGATTCTCGCGATAGTCGTGCTTCTCGAGAATCGAAAACATCTTTACGAGATGAAGATTCACATAAATTACGAGATTGTACTTCGTGGGTAAATGAAGTTGCCGATTACGAAGAAAATAAACGTGATGCGTATCATGAAGATATTCGAGAAAGAGAACGAGAAAAAGAAAGAAGGCAACCACTAGGACCTGTAACTAAAGAAAGAATTGAGGCGGATGAATTAAAAAATGAGAAACGTAATTTAACTCAATTAAAACGAGCAAGTTCTGATCAAGACAAAAAAGATCAAGTTAAAGAACCTTCTTTAGAGATAAAAAAAGAAATAGATGTTTGGAATAGAAAAATTGATCGAGTTAATGAAAATAATAGAATAATAGAAAGAGGTGATAATTCTCCAAAAGCATGGGCGGATGCTATTTCTCCAACGTTTGAAAAAGAAGAAGAAAAAACTTTGGAACCTATTAAAAACGATAAAGACTCGGAGGATTTAAAGCAAAACTTTGATAAATTAAATTTAGATAAAAGAGAAGATACATTGAGTGAAGACGTAATAATAGAACAACAAGTGAAAGAAGAAAAACGAGAAAAAAATATTCGAAACAGAACTAGCAGTGGCGGATCAAGTTCGAGAGTGCGAGATTCTCGAGGTGGTCGTCAATGGGGAAGCACATACAGTGTATATGCTCGAGGTTGGCGTGGTCCAGAAACAAGAGGACGAAGGGGTGGTCCTAGAACTGCCGCTAGACCAGCTTCTGCTAGAAGTGGTTCCTATGGACATACAGATTCAGAAAATAGTGCCGATGAAATATCTGGTTCGACCGAATCTGGTAAAGAAGAAAAGAAATCGGTTAGATCACCAAAGCCTAGTCAAAAAACAGAAAAAGAAGAACGCAATCGTGAAGTAATAATATCTAATCGAGATGAAAAACGAACCGATTATTGTCAATCACAACGTAATGAAAAACGAACTTATGATAATAAAGTGAGTCGTGAAGGTTTTGCACCTTCGGGTGAACCATCTCGTCGTGGCCGAGGAGGCAGTTTTCGAATTCGAAGCACAACTACTACTGGTAATCGTATGGAAGGATATGGACCTCCATCTTGTAAGAGTCCTTTTTCTTCTGAACGTAATATTGATGAAAAACAAAATTCTGAAAAATTGCGACAAAATCCTTCAACACCTACTCCAGAAAAAGAAATAAATTCTTTGATATCATCACAAAACGAATCTACTGATGATAAAATTATAGCGAAACAACAAGCACTTACTGCTGGAATAACTGGAAAACGTGCGAAATCTCCGAATCAACAATCTCAACAAACTCAACAATCTTGTAATAAACAAGATGGAAATCATACAAGCAACAATGTTTCTTCTCAAAAGATACAAGTTATAAGAAAAGATGAATCACGCTCAAAAAGAACTCGTAGTGGAAGCAGAAGGGTAAGTTTTTCGAATAATAACAAAAAATTCAATTTTCCCTTTCTTTCTTCTTTTATTCCTTCATTCTTTCTCATTTTATAATTAAATAAGAGTACTTGCTCTTAATCAAACATTTAAATCTTTATAATATCAATTATATGAATTATAATTAAATACAAAGTAAAATACGATTACTCTAACTCAACATTTTTTTATTGTAATTGTCAAAAATAATATTAGATAAGAGAATAAATATATTATATTATAAATATATTATTCAACCATATATTTAAAAAAATTATATTTTTTAAAAGTTTTGCATATGTATTAATTACTTTATATGCATATCTTGAGTTTTTATCTTTATTCCTTATATAGAAAAAATATTGCTTAAACTTGATTCTGAGATTCTCTTTTTTTGATATTTAATTCAAAAAGAAAATAATTAAATTTTTTTACATTCTAAATTAAGAATGAACATGTAATAGATAATAAAATAGTGAAATTATGTAAAAATTTATTTTTGAAATTATAATAAAAATACGATGTTTGGAATATATCTATATCCTACTGGTTATGAAAGTTAAAAAAGATAAATTTAAAAAAAAATTATTATTATAAATTATTATTATTATATTATTATTATAAATTATTATAACAAATTACAATTATTACAAAATAATTATAATAAAAAAGAATATTTATATATAAAAAAGAATAATTATAATATAAATTGATTCATATTCTTTTTATCACTCGTATAAATATAGAGAATGAAAATAGTTCTCAAAGAAATAAAAAATATAATGAAAAATAACATTTCCTTCAATGTTTCTGGAACTATCCATACAATATACAACAAAATAATTATAGAAGAATTATATATTTTTTAATAACGAAAGTTAAAAAATAGATATTAAAAAATAGTTAAAATTTTGAGGATTAAATAGACATTTAAAATTTATTAATAATACAGTCGTATCGGATTAAGGCATATCCGAATTAATATATTATACCAAAACTTTTTTATTAATAACTTAAAAATTAATAAAAATCTGAAGTTAAAATTTTATATTTATAATTTTATATCTTCTTTTCTTTCTTTTCTTTTCTCTCAAAATTTTAATTCATTTGACTAAGGGATGCATATTACATACAATGTAATATAATCTTGTAATATATGATGATCAATGTAATATACAATGTGCATAAGATCTTGCGAACATGCTTTCAATTTAGTTAATAATCAAAGATATAAGATCAAAGATAATATCTCCATTATAGAATAATAACTAGATAATAATCAAATTTTAAACTATGGTAATAATTCTCTATATCTTTTTTCAATTATAAATGAAATATCATACATATATATCATTATAATAACATGAAAATCATATTTATTTTCAGATTACATATTTCTTTATTTAACTTATTTTAACATATATAAAGTTATGATTTACACACTTACAATAAAATTATTTTTACAACGACAAAAAAATTTAAAATTTGATTATTTTTAGTATTTCATTTTTAACAATTTGAAATCATGCCTTTCGTTGTTTATCTTTAGAAACGGATACAAATTTTTTTTGTATGTACTAATTCAATTATTTCATTATTTCATTGTGGAATTAAATATCATTTATAATTTTTTTTTTATAAACTTCCATTATATTTATTAAATTTAAAATTAGAAAATAATTTTGAAAAATGAAAGAATTATTATTATTCATATATAAAGACATTTTTCTTCAGATATATTCGGTACGGTAATGAAGACATTAAATTTTTTAATTTTTAATTATTTCTAATTTTTTTATTTTTCGTAATTTTTAAAAAATACGTGTTTAAAATTTTTCCAAAATTCATTAATTATAATTAAAAATATGTATATACAAAATTAAAATTTGTTTTACATGAAATGAAAGTGAGTTTTATTTTCATTATATTGTTATCGTAGCGACATCAAAGATCGCGAAAAATCTATTCTTTAAAACCGTGTATTTATTTGCTTAATATATATAAATATATATATAAATATAATATATATAAATTATATCTCATATTCAACATATTTTCTACGATATATATTGCTTAGATTTGTTTGTGCTCAGTGGCATGTAACCAACACTGCTGTCATGATTTGATTAGACTATGCATTCTATGATTAGTCAGTATTTTTTTTTAATAACTCAACGAATTCAATAATTTAACAAAGATGTAATAATAAATTTTACAAAGGAAAATGCTGTTCTGACGAATTTATAAATTATAAAAACATTAATTTATCAAAAAATATAATTATTTCATTCTTATTTCAGAAATACGAAAGATATAATGGACCAAATAATGATATAGAGCATTTTAAAAATAGTTGTTTACTTGATAAATATTATAAATGATCGGAAATTAATTGGTATCAATATATTCATATTAATTATATGTATTTCAATAGAAATCCACTTAATGCTAATAATTTAGAATTGATACGAATTACATCTTTCACTGGCAATATGAATGTTTTGCTGATTAAAATCGTCTATTAGCTCCTATAATGACAATGAATGTTTATTCATTTCACATTATTATAAAATATATCATGTCTTATTCATATATAAAGACAACTGAAAGTTGTACCTATGTCTGCTGTTGTATTGTGAAATGAACGATAGTTATGAATACATATGTATGCCAAAGCTGATCAGTTGTCGATCAAGTGCGGTGGTATCAAATAGCCAACATTTTTAAAGGAATGCCGCGTATGTTATAATGAAACATTCAATTGCAAAATTTAATTTTCTAACTTTCATCTTATCTTTCTAAAAGTGTATTAAGATTTTTTTATTGTGCTTTAAGATTTTTTTACAACAAATTTCATATTACGACAGTTTTCTCAAATTCCAAAGAATTCATTATTCAAAAATTCCATAAATTTTGATATTATGTTACAATAATCTAATAAAATCACAATTATTAATAATAATAAATAATAATGTAATAATAATGAAGAAAAATAGGATTTAGTTAATAATGATATCCATATTATTGAAAAGATTAAATGAATTAAGCAATTATATTAAATGAAATTATTATAATATATGAAATATGAATATATTATAATATAATGAATATTAAATGAAAGAAGCAAAACATTTCTAATTCTTTCCAGATTTACAAAACAATTTTTTTTTTTATATAAATATTTTATATATAAAAGATATTTCATTACAAAATATTTTGTTCGAAATATGTCATGTCAGACATCGCACCGAAGGAGTTAAATTAATAAAAAAAATTAGATTAATTTGTCGATTTGAATGATTTCTTTTTATATATATGAAAAACGATCGATTTTTGAGTTACTATATGCTGACTACTATAGGCAAAACATATATTTGCATTGTAACATATATTTCTTATTGTATATTTTAACATAGTCATATTTTTATTTAATTCAACTATCATAAAAAATAACATTATTATTATATTAAAATTATCTTCTAATAAATTATTATTAATTAAACAAAATAATAATGCTCTTATAGTTATAATTATGAAAAATAGCTTTGACAAATTTGAATAGTGATAATAAATATTTACAATAATTAGCAATACAATATAATTAAATTTAACTTAAATTTAGATTTTTAACATTTGAAAGTTATTTTAATTTCATTTTTTTTTACAAGATATATGTTTAAATTCTAAACTTTTTAGCATTTGTTTAGATTAATATTAAATTATTTGTCGCATAATTACTTTAAAAATGACACCATATCGATGATCTTGATCTTAACATATATCAAAGATTATTCTAAATATTTTTTCTTATAATTTTAGCGATTTCTTATAGTTTTCGAAATTTCCAAAAAATAGTTATTATTTGATTAT
>NW_006263392.1:188445-192629 GCF_000469605.1 Apis dorsata
CATTTATAACTTACATTTAAAAAAAAGTATTTTAAATATATATATATATATAAAAATATATATATCGTTTTTTATCATATTTTAAAGACTATTTTCATGCGTTAGATATAATTGCAGATAAAAAATATAAAAATTAGATATTCTTTCAAAATTTATCTTACTCAAAAATATTATTAAGATTAATGATTACGTATGATTTGAATATTTTGTTTTGTTAAAACGTTTGATTTGTATTTGTATAATATTATTTATTATTCATTATTCATATCATGAATTTATATTTGATTTTATTCTATGTTTATAGGGTAGAGATAATCGAGAATTGCGTTACCGTGGCAGTGGTAGTAATGTATCGAAGCAAACATCTTCAGATTTAGGAAATGAAGATTGGGAAACTACATCTGAGAATAGTGAAGATCACATAGAGGATCACAAAGAATCACGTAATAGTCGTAATAAACAATTTTCTGCTCGTTCAAACACGGGTAATAATCAAAATGTTGTAGCGTCAAATATGCATTCACGTAGAAATGAACAGGCAGGAAATAATCGTGAACAACGTGAAAAAAATGTAAAGTCTTCCAATACAGCATCCCGAGCCCCTGGCGCAGAAAAACGAAATCTACAGAATTCCAGTTTCGCAAATCAGAAGAATCATTCCAACAGTATTCCACCGTTGATACAAACCACTCAAATACAAAATGGAAGATCGAGAAATCAAACTTCTGGAAATACTTTATCGATTTCAAATAAATCGATAACAAAAGATACTACAGTGAATCGTTTAGATGAAATAAAATTAAGCGATTCTAATTTAGTTAGTCAAGCTCTTAATGACATTAATAAAAGATCTCAAGGAAAAGAGAAAAAGCCAATGATCGATTGTGAAATGGAAATAAATAATTGCATTGAGGATGTTCCTAACATTGAAGATAAAGTTGATTCTGATGGTTTTCAAGAAGTTCGTTCAAAGAAAAACGTAAAAGAATCTAGACATGGTTCAAAAGAAGAAACAAAACCTGCAAAACGTGAAAAAGAAAAAGATAGAGAACGCGACCGTTCAAAATCAAAAGCAAATGGTGGCTCACAGCAAACAACTTCTTTGCAACAAGTACAAAATATACCGCCATTGCTTGGGCAAACTATTCCACAACCTACAAATATTTTGCAAAAACAATATGATAGAACTTCGAGAAGTCAAAAACTTGCACCTAGATTCCAAAAACAGCGTTTAGCTAAACAACAACAACAACAACAGCAACAACAACAACAACAACAACAACAACAAATATGCACATCCGATGCGAATGATACAATCAAAATTAACAATTCATCAAATAATTTCAGTAAAGATTCATCAACTGGCCCCGCACCTCCACCATCTGTGAATGCTTGGGATAAACCGTTCACTACAAGTCAATTACAATCAAATTCTTCATCAACAGTTTCTTCTGATATGCAATTGATATCAAGTTTGTCAACACAAAATGATCATAGTCACGTTCATAGTCACGAAGTTAACGAACAAACAAATTCTGGTAATAGTAGTCAACGAAATTCACCAAGTGGTGAAAAAAATGTTGGCAAAAGTTTGAAAGAACAACTTCTAGAAAAAAGTTCAGTTTCTGACGTATCTTCACCTCCTGTTCAAACATTAATTTTTGAGAATACAAATTATTCAAAAACTACCAAGGCTGGTCCTTCTGATTTAGCAGTAAAGACTAAATTTCCGAATCATATGAAAACTCAACAGCAACGCGTTGAAAAACGTACAGATTTGGAAGAAGAAGGTAATACCATACAACAGCAACAAAGTTTACCTGTAGCATTTTCAAATAAACCTAACGATTTAATAAAAGATAAAAATCAAGAGCCAATTCAAATGCCTCTTTCATTTAATAAAAATGAAGATAATGCAGATATGAAATTGGATTTCACTTTTGATTCTGATCTTTCTCAATTAACAGAAGACAAAAACAAAAGCTTAGGAATGACTCGATCTATACACATGGCTACTGGCCAAAATACTATTTCACCTTCTACAGCAGAACTTAATTTAAAAATTGCATCAGTAAAAAAAGTATGGGAAAATGCGCCTCCTATGCCAACCGTGGTCGAGCACGAAGATGGCAATGTTGTTAGTACTGCTAATACTTTCCCTCAAGCATTTGAAAGTACAGATGTTGATGATAGTTACAGCCCTCATCAACAATATAATCAAAATAATATGAAAAATGAAATAACTACTTCGACGAATGTGTGCAAGGTGAGAAATCATTTCGCGAACATTATATCATGTTATCATGCATGCATATTTAAACTATTACATCACTAGAAATTGACTCGATGTTAAATTATAAATTTGTTATAAATTAAGAAAATTTTTTATAATTTGTTCATCTTATTATTTTCACCGATTTGAATGTTCTTTGTTCATATTTGAAATAAATATTTTTTATAAATAGTTATCATGGTGAAAATCAGAAAGGTAAGTGGCTAACACGCATCGTTTTAATTTTGTTTCATTTACTAGAAAATCATTTTTTTCTTATTTTTTTTTTATTTTTATATTCTTTTGTAAATTATAACAAATATAATTATAACAAATATAAATATCAAGTAAATACTTATTTTTTTATATATCAATTATCCCCATTTTCATAATCGATGTCATTTATCATTTTCATTGTGATTTTTTCCTCTTTCCTAGATTATCCATGTTAGCTATATTATCATTGATTTTAATAATAATCGTCTTTTATTATTCTCGATTGATCAATAATGTTTTTTTTATCATTGATTCTTTTTACTTAATTAAACTTATGCGATTAGCAATGAACCTAAGTATTTTCACCAAACTTCGGAAACAAATTTTTAAAGAAAGAGAAAATCATATCACAAAATTTACATTGTTCTGTCAGCATCGATTAAAATAGCAGTTGATAGTGATGTAAATAGAAAACTAAAAATAACGAAACACCATGTCCCCTGTGGGAAGATGCTGACTCTTTGCCTGATGCGCAGCTGGTTCCCCCGCAGGTGAAGCCGCAGCAACAATCTTCGGGCAGTAGCAGTAGCCAGTCTGGTTCAACAGTTCCTGGACCGAGTTCTATCGGAGCAGGTCAAAGTCCTATCGGACATCCTCCTGTCAGTCTTCAAGGACCATTGAGCCCACCTCCATTCAACTCTACGGGACAACCTTCTCATATCAATTATCAGGTGATCAGATTATTTTGGAAATATATATATATTTGGGAATTTATAATTCATGTAATATTAATTTTGTATTATTATATAGACAAATGGATAATTCTCCAGCAATATATTTAATATGCTTTGTTATATTATATTTTTTTTGTTTTCGTTGTTTTATTAGTTATATTATTTTATTTTTATTTTTCAGGAATTTCCTCAATATCCAGGCTCTCAAGCTGCACAATACGGTAGCATGTCTGCAATACCTTCTCCGCCAGCTGTATTATTTAATACTGGTTCCGGTCAACTTCCAGCTCAAGCAGGAGGTCTCTATGGAGCATTTCAATTAGATCAGAGCCGTTCTCCTTTCACACAATATGCGCCACCATATGCGCCATCTCTTCAAAATTCATTTAGTCAACAGAATGTTTATTTGCAACAACCTCCGCCTCCTCCACCGCACGCGCCAAATGCACCCACTCCGGATATGTATCAAAGCAATCTTTCACAATATCGCATTGTAAGTAAACGTGATTATATAATATATTGCATCCTATTTTGCATTTAAAAAAATTATCTTAATAATTAAAAATCGAATGTAAAATATTCTTCTATATCATAATTTATATAAATAAGTTACAGAAAAACAATTATACATAATAAATTATTATAGCGAAATTAATTTAATAATAAAAATATGTATAAAATGTTTTAAGATGGAACAATAAGTCATAATATATATAAAAATATATTAAAAAAGAAAAATAATATTTTTTTAAAAAAATCTAATTCTAATCTAATAAATTTAATAAATGTATAATTTATTCAATATATAACTTATTAAATATTATATAGTTTATTAAATATAGAAATTAATAAATTTAACTAATTCCTGAATGAATATAAGATCCTGAATGAATAATAGATAGTTATTCTATAAAATTAATAAAAAATCGTTTTCGAAAAAATCATGTGAAAATTTATTAAAT
>NW_006263392.1:192861-193875 GCF_000469605.1 Apis dorsata
ACTCTTTTTCGATCTTTTAAGTTAAGAATATTGAAATTTATATTTTTCTATCATTTGATTAATGTTATAATATTATATTTTTGTAATGCCTAATATAACTATTTATTTTATATATATATATTTCGATTTTTACTAAAAGAAAAATTTAAATAATTTTTATATCAATTTCATTTTAATTATTTTCATATTAACATAATTTCCTATCAATTTATTTATATTTGAAACAGTTTCCAAATTCGATTTTTTCAAAAACAAAACTTAAAGAAAAGAAATTTAAAGTAAAATATCATTCTTTCTAATTTATTTTTGCATTTACAATTATTATTCACTTGTACTAATCATTTTGGAATATTATATATTGATATTTTAAAATTTATTAAATATTTATTAAATATTAACATATCTTGTATATAAATAATATTCAAAAATAGAAAAAAGATACATAGGAAATATAATTTAATTGATTATTTCTATCTAAACCAATGCAAAAACATATTATAAGATATTATCAAATTATAGCAAATATATAATAAAAAACCATATTATAATATAATATTTAAATATAATTGAATTGATAACTTGCTTGTTCTAGTGCCTCTTTTCATTTCTTAAAATATATAAATATTTAAATATAAAAATATTTATTTTTTACAGACAGCAGCTGCTGCTCCACCATTTGGACAAAGTCAACAACTCAGTAACAATCCGAATACAGTTCTTATTAGCTCTTCTTCAAATTCCTTGATGTCAGCCAGCGTCAAGCCATCTTCTCAACCAATTGGAGCTATTGGAACTAAAGCTCCTCATTTTCAAGCACCATCTGCTCCTCAACCAAATCCAGTACGTCTTTTAATCGAATAACTAATATAATTAATAGTTATTTAATTTTTGCATGAAGTTATTTATTAGATTATTTGCAAGATGTGTATGTTTATTTTTTTTCTTTTTTTCCTCTTTTTTTTTTTTTTTTTTTTTTTTTTTTTTTTTTTTTTTTTTTTTTTTTTTTTTTTTTTT
>NW_006263392.1:194082-198001 GCF_000469605.1 Apis dorsata
ACATACCATATGATCCAAATCAAGTACTTGGCGTGAGTGGCAGTTATATGGGCAATTCCCAATTGGTACAGAGACCTGGTCCGAATGTACAAGCCTCAGCTAATAGTTATTATAGCGCAACTTCAGCTGGTAAGTAATAAAGTATATATTATCTAGTAAATCCTAAACACAAATTGTCATTATTATATTTTCATTTACTACTGTTTAATATAATTATTATATTTATTTCAGATGTATTTCCCGGGTCACAAACAGGTTTTTATCAGCCAGGAGGTGCTACACAACAGACTGGTACTCATTACGGACTTCAGGGATTTGGACAGCACAGTCAAAGTTTGGCAACTGGCAGTGCTACTCCTGTTGGACTTCAAAATTTCAGCTCAGGCTTTTTATCTAGTTCGGGTTTACAAATTGCTGCAGCTGCAGCAGCTCAGCAATTTCGTAATCCGACAGGAGGACTTCCTGGACCAGCAAATGCAGGTCCCACTTTTCTTAGCAAACATCAACCACAAGAACAACCTAGACAATTAAAAAGTCCATCGGGAAATCAGCAGGATGTTCTTGCATCAGTTTTCAGCTCTAGTAAGTCAAATCATATTTCTATCATATATCTATCAATTTCTAGATAATATTTTATATGATATACAATATTTTATAGCATCACAAATACCATCTCCAAAATCAAGAAATTGTAAACAACAATCTTCATCTCAACAACCGCAACCTAGTCCAACACAACATCATAAATATCAACAGTATCAAGGTGTTAATCAATCAACTTTGGTAAGAAAATGTGCCTTTCATCAATAATATAATCATAAATAATAAATATTTTTGTATTCACAATACTAACATTATATGAAAAATAATTTTATTTCATAGTATATAATAAGTTACAAATACACAATAATTCATAAATATATATCTATACTTAAAGCGATGAATCTATAGTTTAAAATAAATAAAATTTATAATATGAACATATATATATCTTAATTATAAATGATTAAAAAATTGCGTGTACTATTGCTATTCAATATTTCACTCAAATTAAGATTTTTTGTTACGAGAATCAGAAAATATATTAAAATAATTTATTATATTAATTAATGTATTTTATATAATTTTTATGTAAATCGACATGAATCAAAATCTTAAAGAAAATATTTGAAATCCGTATTATGTTTCATTATTACATAATGTGTAGACCATATCATTGTATTAAATTCCGTATTTTAAAAATACTAGATATTTTTTTATCTCAAATTTTTTGTTCACAAATCGTACACGTTTATTTGCATTGAATACGAATAAATTTTAAATGGCTCAAAAAATATAAATCTAATGCGTTAAAATCAAAAAATTGTGGTGACATTTTTTTAAATCATTAACTTAAAAATTAAGTTATAATGCAACAATGCAGAAATTTATAATATCTTCTTAAAAACTATTATAAGTAACTATTTTATTAATAAATATATTTATATCGAAATACATATCTATTTATATGATTATATTATGCTCTATTAGAAACAATCAATTAGATTGACATTCTTCATAGACAGAACTTTTTTGAACTTTTCATCACATATGAATACATATGTTTATTTGACATTTTTTTATTTATTTTATTATATAAAATCAGTTTTTCAAATATAAGTATGCATATAAATCAAATATAAATCATCCTATAATAATAAATTAAAAGAAAAAAAACATCATAAAAAATAGAAATTTAAAAATATAATATTGATAATAATTTGAAAATAGTAAAATTGATAATAATAGATAATTAATTACACAGAAAATAATTAACAAAAAGATAATATACATATAATATTTATTTTAAAAAAAGAAAAAATTTAGAAAAGAAAAGACTAATTGACAAAATTATTATAGATTTTACAACAAAATATACGTGGTATGGGTATGCCTCCTCGCGCTGGAATTCAACCGTCGCAACAAAGATATCCACCACCTATTCAAAGACCAGTTGTTCCATTTACCCCGGGTCCAAATCCGAATAATCCTACACAACAGCAACAACCTAATTGTATGCAACAACAACAACAACAATCTCAAATCAATCGTCATAGGTCGAATTTGCATCAACAACAGCAACAACGAAATATGAAGATGCAACAACAATATTATTCTGGTCAAGGTTTGTGTTTATCAAATTGTTATATAAACAATTATCAAAGTAATAATCAAATTAAAATAAATTAATTGCAAATTTTTATATTATTTTATTTTTGCTTTTTAGGAAATGTCAAAATGGATACAAATGAAAAAACAGATTCGCACAATGATAAAATCAACGATGGTAACTCCGGTGCTCAACAAGGAAGCGCTAAACCAAACGTAAATTCACAAGAAAATGACAATAAGGAAGAAGTAAACCAACAAAATGAATGAATTGTGAAAAACAATATTTGATCTACTATTTGAAAAATACAATTTACAATCGTACATTATGGTGTGACGTCGATTGAAAGGTAAATGATAATGAATAACTATTCGCGTGGAGCAAATTGAATTCCAACTGATGTTATATTTGTCGATTTAAAGCGGCTTGCGAGCTTAGAATTCGTAATTAATAACTTGGTTATATCTAGTTAAAATAATTTAATCGTGATGTATTGAGAAGGGAAAAAATAGGTAATATTATACAAGGCTCCGAATTAATTATCATAAATGTATTACATTTTATGAATTCTTAACAAACAAATCGCTTTTATCGAACATTTGTTTTTGTTCGAAAAAAATACTATAAATAACAAAACGGCAAATGTCAGGATAAATATCCAGAATTAAACAAAATTTGATCGATATCATCGAGGATAGTTATCATCTAAAAAAGTCCCAATGGATTACTATTTTCATCAGGGACACAAACACGTTGTTCAGTTAAAATAAATAAATAAATAAATTAAAAAAGTTAAATATTAGACTGACGCGCACAACGTATATTCACTCGATGTTAATCGATCATGCGAACCAATTAATTACATTATCAATTGTGAAAATGAGATACGTGCATAAGACTTTCTGTATGGACATGACGGCGGTCTGTGGTATACGATAATATTAAAACCAGATTTTTATGAAATATAGTTCAACAAAGATATTGCACGACCGTTGCTACTATTTGTAGAGCATTATTAAAATGAAAAAAAAAAAAAATCAGATCGATAAAGAAGACTGTTGTGTATATCAAAATTATAAAAAAAAAGGATATTCATGCGATGGTCGTATAGATCTGCATGATTCTGCCCATAATATAATGTGACATTTAAAAAAGTTCGTGTACATTAATCGTTTATTGATATATTGTGCGGTCATGGTGAAGCTTGTGAAAAATAAATAGTGCAACAATCGTTTGTAGTACTGAATATATTGTCATGACCTAACCACTCTCAAAAAAGAGTATCAATTATTAGAAGAAATGAAGAAATTACAAGAAGTATCGCTTGCAGAAGTTTGAAATGCGCTCAATTTTTGCGTATAGTAAAATTCCACTAGATCACTATACTGTCTATCGCAACGTACATATGTAGAAAAAGAATTGTATATTCTCTGCTTTCGTTGCGGTTCAAGCACTATTATGATAACTATTATTATTTTATTTTAATTTTATTTTATTTGTAATACTATTGTCATCATTATCATCATCATTATTTCTATTGTATTACTATACTGCAACATATATAATATATGATCATCACCATCGCCGTCGTTGTTACTATTACCGCTACTATTGTTATTATTTATTACTATATATTATTTATTACTACTAATCCATCATTATTATAGCAAAAAAGTTATTTTCAAAATTATTTTCAAAATTATTGCTTTTACTACTACTACTACTACTACTACTACTACTACTACTACTACTACTACTACTACTACTACT
>NW_006263392.1:198197-200835 GCF_000469605.1 Apis dorsata
GCTACTGCTACTGCTACTGCTATTGCTGCTGCTATTGCTGCTGCTGCTGCTATTGCTACTGTTACTACTACTACTACTATTACTACGACGATTACTACTACTATTATTATTATTAGTAGTAGTAGTATTGTTGTCATTACCATCATCATTATTGCTAATATTATTATTTTTGTTATTGTATTCTATGTGAATGCCCAGAAAAATTTCCTTTAATTTTATTTCATTATTATTATCATCATTATAATCATTATGATTATCATTATTATCATTACCATTATTATTATCATTATTGTTATCATGTTGTTGTTGTTGTTGTTGTTGTTGTTGTTGTTGTTGTTGTTGTTGTTGTTGTTGTTGTTAATGACATCATCATCATCATTATCATCATCATTACTAGTATTACATTAACTCTTTTGCCTCAATTTTATCATTATCATTGTTATCCTTGTTGACATCACCATCATAATTATATGATATCTTTATCCTAATAATGATATTATTAAAGAAAGGAAAGCTAATAAACAAATTAATCTTTTAAATAAAAATAATTAAAAAAAAATAATAGTATTTACAGGAATTAATATTTACTAATTTTTTAGAACGATGATATTTCTTTAAAAATTCATATTCTATTTCATATTTAAAATATATGAAAACTCTAAAAAACAATGTACTGCCAAATCTATTTCACTATCTATATAGCATATGCTTATTGCATTTTTTTTTATAATTCTATAAAAAATCAATAAAAATTTTCATTTCCTTTAAGATATATATATTGATATTGTTTAAATAATTAAAATATAATACATAAACTAATACATTATAAATATTTAATATATAATAATTAATTAATAGATTAAATTACTTTATTTGTATATTTTCATACAAAATTTAATAGTCCGATTTAAATGTATTTAAATATATTATCAATGTAAAGACATATTTTTGAAAATTTATATATAGAATATGCTTAATTTATATTTTTTCAATAATTTTAAATATTGAATTTGAGATATTTAAAAAAAAATAATTTAAAAGAAATAATTATATTTTATAATTATATATTATTTTCTATTATTTCAAATTTATTATTATTATTCATTGAAATTAATTAATCTTTCAATGATACTAATTCAATGATAATAGTATAAATCTTTCTATTTTTTGTTATATAGCATTACTCTTGTTATTAATTAATAAGATTAATATTATTAAATTAGAATGATTTATAACATCAGTATACAGATAATGTTATTTTAATTATTTCTTTTATTGCTAATGTTATTATAATGTAATTAATTATGATAATATTCTCTTATTAATATTGCTTCAGTTTCTTAATCATATTATATCATTATTAATTTTATTTTATATCAATATTTTATTTGTTGCATTATGTACGTTTCTTTTATTTATTATTTTTCATAATATTTCATATTTATATTATTTTTTACATCTACATTGATATTATAAAAATAACCACTAATCATCATCATTATTATATATATATGATTATATATATATATGATATCGTTTTCATTAAATCCATTATTATTTTAATTATGAATTTGATATATCATTATTTTCTTTATTAATAACGATTCCATAATCACAATCGCAATTATAATTTTCATTATATTTTCAATATTTTTAGTCTTAACTTTATTAACATCATAATGATATATTATCATTTTCATATGTAATCAAATAATATTTTTATAAATAAATATTTAGCAGTAGACAACACAAGAATGACGAAGAAGATCAAGGAGATATAAGTAAGTAAAATGATAATACAGAAATCGTTTATATGCAAGTATCTGAAAATGTTTCAAAAACTTACATAATTTATTTCATTTGCCTATTGTCGTTTGTGTATGATGTAATTTTTTTTTTTATATGAAAAATATGAATAAATGCAGGTGCAAGGGTCTGTCGATTACAATGCAATCAAATAATAATAATAAATAAATAACATATATTATATTGAATAATAGAAAAAAAATATATTTTAACATATATTTATAATTATTTATTATTAATATAATTATATTAATATTATTATATTAATTATATAATATTATTAATATTATTATATAATTAAACATAGAATTTGTGGAAATGCTATATATTTTAGAAACGAATATTAGAAAAGATGAATAAACATTTGTTCATATATGAAACATACAAATATATAAATATTACAATATATGTTAAAATGTAATTATAATAATTTTTATTATTTTGAATATGCATGTATATTTTTATAGTCTATTTGAAACTAAATTATTAAATAAAATTATGTATATTATTAAATACTATATTTATATGTTATAAAAAGTAATGAAATTACATATTTCCAATAAATTACTCTGTGTAAATTTAAAAAATATAATATGATGGACTCTCGCTACCTATTTTTAAATTTAAATTTATTATATTATTTTTAAATTTATAAAGTATCTATAATTTCATTCATTTATATTGAAAATTTAATTTATATAAATAATTAAAAAATGAAAATAAAACGAATATTATAAATCATTATTTTTTAGTACTTAGCAATGTTTAAGATAATTAATTTAGATTTTTTTATATTTTTAAAATTAAAAAATTTTTATATTAATATAATTTA
>NW_006263392.1:201081-207496 GCF_000469605.1 Apis dorsata
ATATTTTATTTAATATTTTTTAATAATAATAATAAATAGTAAATTCAATAAAAGTATATATTTTTAAAATACAACACAGAAAACCGATGAAATAGATTTTCTTACAGTCATATCATGTATGAGACACCTATCGTATTAAAAATAGTTGATCATAATTCGTCATCGTGAAGTATTTTAAAGTTAAAAATTAAAACGATCATAAAATTTTTTATAGTTTTTTTATAATAAAAAATAAATGTTATTTAATTATTTCTTTTAATCATTGTTTAGTATATAAATTCCTTTTCTCAAGAAATCAACAAAATTAATGGGGAATGAAAAAAGTGCCCTTAATGGGCTTAAAATTGATGAACAACCTGTGGAAATAACAGATTTTTGGATACATTATATGGCTTATATGAATGGTCATAATATACAAAATATTTCAGTATTTATCAGTGAACCATCTTTGCATTATAATGCAAATTTTGGAAATCCATCGCCTTTAGAAAAAGCTGCAAAGGTTAACGTTAATATATTAATTACTTTGCATATATAGAATTTTATACATATAAATATTATATACGTTCATTTTTTAGTTTTTTTAATGATATTATTTTAATTAAATAAATAATTATTGTTTACAACAATAATAGACATATGTTTCAGAATTTAATGTTATATAGACATCCTTGTATATTGAAGTATGTTTCTTCATGGTCGAAAGGTGATAAATTTTTTCTAGCTACTGAACAAGTTAAACCTTTAATTCAATCAATAGAAAATCAAAGTACATTGCAAATATGCATAGGCCTATATAGTATTTTACGTGCATTGGTTTTTCTTCATGAGAAAGCATATATGTCTCACAATAATCTTTGTGAAAGTTCCATTTATGTTACACTAGAAGGATGTTGGAAACTTGGTGGATTAGAATGTTTATGTAAATTTAAAGATTTAACTTCTTTTTATTTGCAAAGGATAAGAAAGTATAGATATGAAAAAGCAATATCTTCTAATGAAAATACAATTTTCATTTCAAAAAATTTTAGAACAATTGATGTATATGCATTTGGAGTTTTAGCAGAAGATATACTGAAATTAAAGGATCCAGGTAAATGATATAAGAATAATTTAAATTGTAATTTATCTAGAATAGTTATAAATAGGAAATGTCTTATTCTATTTTAGCCGATGTACCTAGTCTTTTAGAATTTAAACAATTTTGCAAAGAAAATTTGCAAAATCCAGATCCTTCTTTACGAACTGAATTATCTCATATACTTCAACATCCATTTTTCACCCATGATTTCATGAAAATATATGCATTTTTAGATGAATTACCTTTAAAAAATAGCCAAGAAAAAGAAATATTTTTTAGGTAAATATTTTTTATAAAAGTATAAACAAATTATTATTGATTCCATAAAATTAATAAAATATTAAGTTATTAATTAAATAAGTTATTATTATATTAATTAAATAAAATATTTGAATTAATTTTTAATTATAGAAATTTTTTTTTAATTACAGAACCTTAATAAAAAAATTAAAGATATTTCCTGAAAATATTATTGCAGAACAATTAGGTCGTTTATTGCTTTCAAGAATGGTTTTATTAGATATAACAGCTCAAGAACAGCTTTTACCATTTATTTTAAAACCAAAAGGTAAAACTAAGTAATAATATATTATTATACTTAATTACTTATTATTATACTATATAATACTAATAATTCGAAAGATTTCATGTATTTTATTTATAGATGGAAATGACAAGACAGGTAGTAACTTATTTTCAATTTCTACATTTAAAGTCTACTTGGTACCCAAATTGTTGCAGATGTTTTGTATACGAGATGTATCAATACGTTTAGTGCTTTTATCACATTTTAATTCATTTGTTTACACATTTCAAGATGATGAATTAAAGTCTCAAATACTTCCTGAATTACTTGTTGGAATTAAAGATACAAATGATCATCTTGTATCTGCAACATTAAAAGCATTAGCCGATATAGTTCCCATCCTAGGTGCTGCAACTGTAATTGGCGGAAAAAGAGGAAAGTTATTTACAGATGGACGACCAAATAAATTAAAAGATAACAACGAAATTGACAATAACATAAATATTGCTCAACTTACTATTCCTATGAGTATTCAAAAAATAATTGATTTACCTGAAAGACCATCTCCAGATGGTGGTGAAGATAAAAAAGAGATTACATCTTCAATTATCGAAAAAGAATACACATGGTCTGATTGGGATGTACAAGAAACAGGAAACATTCTTAAAATTTTACAGCCTTCCAACAAAATATCTCAATTCCAATCAAAATCCAATGACATTTCAATTCCTAATTCAACATTGAAAATTACAGATGTGGTATTAAACAAAAATAAAACTACTGAATTAAAATTAACAAAAAAGTCGTCTATTTTATCCGATATTTCAGAACTTGATATTAAAAATTCAAAATTAATTGATTCCATTAAAGAAGAATATAATTATTTCACGGATATGGAGCCTGTGATAAAAAAAACACAAATTTTGCATGTACAACAACCACAAATAATAAAAAGTATATTTGATGTGACAGTATTAAACGAATTAGTTGAAGAAAATAATGGTTGGGAAGAAGATTTAAGCGATTGGGAGACTGAAGATTTTCAAGAAGTAAAAAATTAAAAAAGTATATATATATATTATTATATATATATTAAATAAATATACATATATAATTTTATTATATTTCTTGTATTTTAAAGTAACTTAGCTAAAATTATTTATTTATTTTTTTAAAATTTATTTAAAATTTATTTTTTGAATATATCAACATTGTTTGTTATTACAATGTTAATATGCATTACAAACATATTGTAATTTTTTAAAATATATAATTCTTAATTTATGTAACATAAATTTCATAATAAATAAATGAAATAGTTGATTGAACTAATCATTTAAGTTTTTTTATTTTTTTAATTTTAAAGTTTTTAATATGAATTTGAAATTATATTGAATTATATTGATGATTATTAATTTAATAATTAAATCACTGGAATAAATGAAATCATATGATAAAAATTTAAGAAAATTCAAAATTACCAAATTCAAAAATTGTATCACAGCAATCACATCTAATTTTAATTATCTATAAATCATGGTTGCCAACCTTGTGTTTATTAATAACGGAAGTTCAATTGGCATTATGAAATAAGAAATAAATATGAAAATAAAATAAACGATTAATTTGTTTTTCTAATTGATTTAAATATATATATTATTTTTAATAATTATATATATGTAAATAATATATAAATATTATAGAAATAATATTAGAAATAATATTCAACATACAATTTGATTATAAAATACAAAATTATCAAATCAATTCTTTAAATATTTTAATTAATATTTCATATTTTATTTTAAAAATATTTTTTAGAAATATATAAAATATTTATATTTATAATATACAAGATAACAAATTAAAATTAGATTTAATTTGACTTGAATACAAATTATTTTGTTTTATTTTTTTTTAATTATTTTTTGTATTTTATGTATTATTCTTATTCCTTGATTTTTTGTGTAGCCATTTTATTCAGGAAGAATTATATATTTGTAAGTGATCTTATTTCACTTTTTCTGCTTTACCATGAATTGTTGAATCATAAAAAACAAAAAAAAATCAAAATACATTAGTATTGATGAGATATATCGTAATAATAATAATATTATGAGAAGATAAATAGTAATTTATGTATACCACAAATATGAAGAAAAATATAATCATTGTATAATACCCATCTTGAAGTTAGAAATCTTATGCTTAATAATGAATTTATTCTGCAAATAAAAAACACATTATTAATATATTATACATGCAACATTCAAATATAAATATATATTATATATTAGTTCTATTGATCCAGGCAATTGTTTGTAATTAATGATTTTAAACATATTAGAATATCATATTTACAATTCATCCAATGAAAAGAATCATTACGAATATCGCATTTAGAAGTGATAAGTCAAATTTGATCTCGCAGATGTATTCCATATTTTTTCGTTTTTCTAATTGATCCACATAATATATATATATTATATATTAATATATCATAATAATATCATAATATATCTCTTTTCTTTTATTATATCTCTTTTCTTTTATTATTTTTATTATAATTAGACAAATACATCAATTAAATATATAAATTAAAATTAATAATAATAATTCAATATTTTTTCTCTTTTTATAAACTGAAAATCTTGATTTTTTTTATTGTACTTAAAGCTTAATTCTTATATCTTATATTTATTGAATCAGGACTATACTTGATTGAATAAATAAATAAATAAATAAATATGTATGTGAAAAATAATGTAAAATATCAAAATTTTTTTTTGTAAAGAACAATACTAAAGCAGCAATTTAAAATTATTTCATTTATTACTGAATTTGAGAGATATAAGTAAAAAATTATGAGAAAAAATATATCATTAAAAGAACAAATATATAGCAACACAATACAAATAATAAAATACAAAATTTTTGTAACAAATAATATTTTTAATGCAATTATTTTATAATAAATTAAATAATAATGCATATATAAAATTTATAATCAAATATATCAAGTTTTGTTATCTTTTTTCAATTGATTTTTTTTATTTAAATGACAATAATATTTTGACATCTGATAGTAAAAAATTAATAATATATATTATAAATAGTGCGTGCAATTATATCTTCCTTATGTACTGAATAGAATAATTAATAAATTTGATTTAATTATATTACTTATGATTAATTCTACAATATTCAGTTGATTATTATATTTAATAAATCTAAATTTTCTATCTTCTAAATTTTTCCCAAATTATATAAATGTTTAGATATATAAAAAATGTATAAAATATGTCCTCTATAATTGATTTTGAATTAAACTTATTTGTAATAAATGCAACAATTATATTTTATAAATTTTAATAGTTGTTGATAAATATTTATATTATAATAATATAATAATTATATTATACAATAATAATTATATAATATGCAATTATATATATATAATTAGATGGACCATAAATATAGTTTTGATTTAATTTATATCATATTATAAATATTTCAATTATTAAACAATATATTTCAATAATATGATTATTTAATTTTAATTTTAAAAAATTAAAATTTTTAAGTTTCTTCTTTTAATTTTTTCGATAAAAAAATTTAAAATTGCTGGTTAAAATTTTAAAAAATTGCTGTGAAAAAAAATAAAAATCATGATTTTTTTTATCTAAATTTATAATAAAAATTTAAAAAATATTTTATAGATCTAAATAAGTTATACATATATGCACAAAATTTTATCAAAATTGATTGATATAAAAATTTACAAATATCGAAAAATATAAAATTTTTTAAATTTATTACAATTATAGGCTGAGAATCGTAAAAAAATCGTAAATTTAAGCATTATTGATCGTTTATAGCTCATAACAATTGATTTTGATGAAATTTTATTTTAAATCATTACAGATTCAAATAAAAAAGTTAAAAATCAACTTTTTTTTTTTTCTTCATAATCCGATTAATAATTTAAAAAATTTTTTTACATATTTTACATTATAAAATAAATTATTTAACATATCAAAAAAATTCAAATCGTTTGGTTCAATTTTAAAAAAGTTATTTAATTTAAAAGAGGCTATGAATATTTAAAAGAGCCTTTGTCTATATATAATATAGACAATGTATATAATATAGTCATTATATTTCATTAATATAGACAATATATATAATATAGTCATTATATTTGTTAAATAAAAGAAAAAATAAATTCTCATCATTTTGTTTTGCTCGATAATGTGTTTAATAGAAATTTCAATATTTTTATGTTGAATATCATTTTTAACATTTTTTATTGAATACTTCATAATTTTCTTTGACACTTCAAAAAAATGAACTTTTTCAAAATTGCATATGATGATATGCAATCAAATGCAATGCTTCTCATGTTTATCTATTAATAATATTAAAGCAATTTATTACATTAAAAATAAAAAACAAATCAATACAAGATATTAATGAATTTATTTATATAAATTAAATAATTTGTAATTCACATTTTATACATATATAAAAATATATAATAGAAAAATAGCGGCGATATAGATTAAAAATTTTTTAAATATCATGTTTTTTAAATATTTTTTAAATATTTCGTTTTGAAAGAATGAATAAATGAAATTAAAAAAAAATTATGATAAATAAAAAAAATTATTTAAAATAAATTTTTTATAGATATAAAACTCAATTTTGATGAGTTTTTAACTATAAAAAAAAAGAATAATTTATAATTATAATATTTATAATTAATAAATAATTATAATTTGAAATATTGAAAATATTTTTATGAAATT
>NW_006263392.1:207706-220367 GCF_000469605.1 Apis dorsata
TTCTCTTTTTATTTAAAAATTTATATATTTGTTTAAATAAAAATAGTTTTGTATAAGATGAATACAGTAAAATAGAATAAATATGAGCTATGAATTGTAGAATAATATTAATATATATAATTAAATGTAATTAAATTACATAATATTAATGTGTATAAATTATTAATTTATAAATAGTATATAGTAGTAGAATATAGAATAGTAGTATACATTCTTTTTTGTAATGATATATAAATATAAATAAATAAAAAAAATAAAATAAAATTGGTTGAAAAAATCTACAAAATGTAATTAAATCTTACAAAAAAAAATACATGAAAGTTTCTGAAATTTATAAAATAATTCAGGAAATTTTAAGATGTATTATGTTCTATGATGTATAATGTTATATTATATTTCTTCATAGAGAATATATATAAAATATTATGTTTTAATTATTACATTATTTTACTTTTTTGGATTCGAGAAAGATTTGTAAAAAAAATTTCCGCAAAATTGATCTCGATTAAATTTCAAGATCAAATTTTTTTTTATTATAAAAATAAAGATGTTTCAAAAAAATTATGGGTTACAGATCATGTTTTTTTGAAAAATTATATTGAAATTTTGTCATTAATTAAATGAATTTTGTTCAAAATATTTTCATATTTAAATTTAAAATTTTTATCTTATATACTTTGTTCTTATATACTTGTTCATCTAAAAATCCAAAAAATAAAATTATTTTAATTAGTATTTCTTATTTATTGATCCGATTTATGTATATTTATATTCGATTCGATTATGTATATTTTTAATCGTGTCCCAAAGAAAAAAATTTAGAATTTAAATTAAATCTTATAAATATGATAGATTTTCTTCTAATCCTCCGAAATACGAATTCAAAAGATTTCAAAATAATTTAATAGAAATATGGTGATGCATCATCATGAATAAAATATATGTATCGTTGTCTTTTCCGCAAAATAATTTATTACAATTTAATAAACATGAACGCAAAAAATGAAAATATTTTATTTTGTATAAATATTAAATAAATAAATTAGACCAATTTTTTTGGTCAAAATGCCTACATTTGAATTGAAACATTGATTAAAGCGTTGTATCATAGGATGAAGATTTTAAAAATATTTTATTCTAATATTTTGCTTATTTTAAAAATTTTTTCATTTGAAAAAATGTGAAAAGCATTTTCAAGAAAAGATCAATTTTGTTGCAATTTCCGGAATATTTAGCAATAAAAATTTATTGTGGTAGCATAATCATTAATCATTTTTTAGTATTTGAACTTCTTATGTTAAAAATGCAGACTTTACTTTTGTTATCGGATGAACTGTTATGTGCGATATATCTATCGCGATGAGTAATAGATATGAACAATTATATATAATAATATAGATATGAATAGTTATAATTACCTCTTACCTTCTTCTTTACAAAAATGTATATGAGATTGATCGGTCTTTCTAATAATAATAAATACTTATGGAATTTAAATAAAATAATTTTTCATCTCTAAAATAAAAGTTTAATTTTTAAAGTTTAAAAAAAAAATTAAATAAAAATTAAAATCGATGGTCAAATATTTTGGTATTTTATATATTTTAGATATTCATTTTATCATGTATTATAATGTATCAACATTTTCGATATATTTTCCGTGTTAACATATAATTTTCAAATGTCTCATCAATTGCACGTGACGAATATTTTTATATTATATATATATATATTTGATATAATTTCTATATAGAACAGAGTAATACAAGAAACAATAAAACAATTTCATAAGAGTTGGAAAAACTTCTAGAAAAAAAGATTTGATTAATTGATTATTTTACATACACATATCCACAAATGTAATCATATTACGCAGTTGTTCATAGGCATAAAAATTCGCGAAATTTATGGCATGCGACATAGGAAAAAAAGAAGAAATTTTTTCATTTTTTAGTATTACATATTAAATGTGAAACATTCTTGCTACAATCACGTTAAAACATTTGAATGATGAACTTTTTCGTTACTCAATCAAGTTGAGTAATTTATAAAGATATTCAAATATTTAATATTAATATAATAATATTAAACAATATATTAAAACTGAATTGAATGATTAAATATTAGTCATAAAATGTATCTGAACTGATATTATAATTATTCGAAGAGCCATTTACTGTCGCAAAATAATATAATCATTTATATTATCAGATTTAAGTGAATAAATAATGGTTTAATATTTTAATATTTTATGTTTATAGCTGATTAATGACTTACTGTAATGATTCTCTGATGTGAACTATATCGTTGCTAAATTCTATCTGATCTAAATTCTATTTTATTCTAACTGATCTAATCTTAGACTGTTGCAGGCCTTGGCTTTTCCTCCAATTATTATTTTCCATGAAAATACAAACTAAGAGGATTTGTCGCGTTAGAAAGCGGTTTCGAAGGGAATCCCTCATGATGATGGGCCCTCATGGGGTCGCATCGCAATGCAGGAGGTCAATCGCGATCGCTTCGATTATAGTTTATCGCAAGATACTAAACGTATAAGTATAACTTGTGAACTAGTTATTGCTATTGTATTTCTGTTTTGATTGCTAGTAAGGATTTGAAAAGCGTTTAGAAAATTGTTCGTAATTATTGTTATACTCGAACTGAAAATAAAATCCAAGTTGTCTGATCACTTCACAAATCTTAGATTTGTCCTTAATATAATAAGTAACAAACGTTCTTATATCGAATCGACATAATTATTCCATATCATCACAATCATTCCACAAATAGGTAACAAATCATCTTCAAGTTTCATTCATTTTCAAGGAATTATATTTATATAATACTCACATGGTGAATTATCTAAGAAAATAATGGGGTAGATAGTAAATAATTTATATTAGAGGAAGCTATTCTGATGATTTTGATTTATTATCAAAGACATTTTTCCGAGTAATGTCAAAAGATTTTAGCTTTTTCGTTTGTTATTTTAAAAAATTATATATTTTATATATATATATATATTAAAAAATTATTAATTGTTAAAAATCGAACATTTTCTACATGAATTTTTAATAGCATTTATACATCATACAAGCGTTTATATATTAAGAAAAAGAAAAATGTTCGTATTATATATTTGTATTGTTTAATACAAATATATATAATAATCTTAGCTATATTGTTTTTAATTTAAATCTAAATTATAAATGTATATATCATATCAATGGTTAGAAATGATGCAACATTATAAAAGATTGAAATATATAGTGATATCATATTGTTTCATAAATAAGTTAATCTAATTTAATCTAAATCTAACTTAATCTTATTTCAGTCAATCGATACTAAGATATTTTTGGAAAATATTCTAATTTTAATAATTAATAATTTTTTAAGTCTAAAATTTTAAAATCTTTTGGAAGTTATTCAAAAGAATATCTTTAATAATATATCAAAATTAATCAAAGAGATCAAAGTCATTAAAATAGTTTCCTCTAATGTAAATAATGTAAATAACATCTGGTAGTTTTTATAATCAACTAATCAATCCCTTTTACTCTTAATTCACTTTTCATATCAATTTCAGCTATAACAAAAACAATTTTGTCTACGACAAAAACATCTAATAATATTATCGAATAGATCAATCCATTTGAAAAAAATGACATTCAATTTGAAACGAAATTCAAGAAATTTAGATGTGACAATACGAGATACAAAACGTACATTACGTGATATAATGACTTAACAGGCTCGAAAAATCAACATTTAAAGATACACGCAATTTATTGGTGTCATCCACGTTTATCACTCACGATGGCCATCAAGCTTTCAAAAATGCATTTTCATTTTCATCAAAAATAAATATTATGATTTCTTTTCGTGACTAATCCAAAAGAAAATTTAATTCTTATATAAAAATTCTAATATTTTGAATTAACATTAATCCGCTGCATCAAATTATTCATACTATCAATTTAACTTAGACCGACGTCCTGGAAATTTAAAAAAAAAAATTCGATTCTTCGACAAATCTTACGTAAAATATAAATATTAACAAAAAAATCTCTAAGCTAATCAAAGACTCGAAATTTTAATATTATACTTAGCATCTTTATATATTGTGAAATTTGGAAATTTGGAATTTCGGTTTTATCATGGAATATTTGTGACTTTTAAAGATGATTGTCGACATAACAATAAGAGTTAACCTTGAAAAATAAAAGTTATTATATGAATATTTTTTGAAATTTTTAGAGGAGAACTATTGTGTTCTTACAGCATTTTTTTAAAGGATTTACAGATCAACAAAATTTGAAAAAATTTACAAATCCGGCAAATCAGATCAACAAAAAATCGATCATTATACATCTTACTCAAAATTTTTCATCATACAAATCAATATCACGCATTTTCAACAATTTCATGTTATATTTTATTTGTAAAGGACATCACATTCTTTGCAAAAATTTGAATGAATCAATGAGTGAATCGAGTACATTGGTCTATTTGTCTCGGAGAGAGACATTTTTGTAATATCATTGATTAGAATTAACAACATTGATTTGTATAAGAAAATTTTCTTAATACCGGATACTTAATTTTTTATTTTTTATATAAATAAATAAAAAGAAAGAAAGAATAAAAAATAGGAAAGAATATTTTATTTTTTCTATTTTATTTATAAATTAATAATATTAAACATCAAAATAAAACAACAAAATAATTAATATTATATACCATAATAATTATTTTAAATTAATATAAAACTTGAAGTATATAATTAAACTTGAAGTATATAAATTAAAAAGTAATACTAATACTGGACTATTTTTTTTTTATATTCTTTTTTTTATTTTTCTTAATTAATTAATATATAAATAATTAAAATTTTAAAATTAAGATTTTCATTTTCTTTTGATATTAGATAACGAGAATATTAAGGACAAACTTTGTCAAGCGGTCAGGTAGCCTGGATTTTATTTTCAATTTCAAGTCTAATAGTAATTTATGAGCAGGTATAATTCCCTAACGCTTTCCAGATCAATTTAAATAGAGATAATGATCATCTCACAAGTCACACTTGTATGTTTTGCGACGGATCATTGTGGAAGTGAGTGCAAAGATTCTGATCTCTATGTGTTGTAATGCAACTCCGCGAGGAATTCCTATTCTTTGAAATCCAATTGTCTTTCAATGCTTTTCAACTATTAATCCCTCTAATTCTCTCTTATTAGTCCCTCTTGCATTTTCATGAAAAATAATTTGGAGGAAAAATCAAAGACCACAATAGTTTTTTAGATCACATCAGTTAAAATAGAAATAGAATATAGCGATGATGTAATTCGTATCAAAGTATAGTTAAAAGTTACATTACAGTCGTCAAATAGTCGCAAATAATTAAACCATCATTCATTCATTCAAAATTCATAACATAAATGATAATACAATCCTACAACAGTAGATAATCCTTTGAGTAATAGCATCAATTCAAGCATCACATTTATGTAATATATTATATATTTGTATATTATGTAATATTCAAAATCGTTCAATTTAAACTTCAACAGAGGATAATAATTTTAGAATATTTTTATAAATACTGAAATTAATAGATGATTGTTCATCTATCTTTTTAAAAATTAGAAATTTATTTATTATTTTTTATTAAGATGTTCTCTTGCAGATTTATTATTTTTTTTAATAGAATAAACTAAATATTAAAAAGAGTTTTCAATAACAAAAAGCAGATAGCAAGATATTTCGATAGTATCATGAACGGTATCTTGATGGATTGGTTAATCGACAAAATTGTCGCATTTGGAATTCAGAAAATCCACGAGTGATTATTGAAAAACAAATACATCCACAACGTGTCACTGATTTTAGGCTGAAGGTATCATCAGACTAAAGTCGTGAAGGCCATTTATCCGATATGCTATTCCATATATAATCTTATATTGTATATTTATGAAATTTAATAAAAAATTTACAATTATTAATTATAAACCTGTGTTTTCTACCAAAATTGCTTTTTGCATGAATTTTGACATCTTTTATATTCTATACAAATTATAAGCTTTCATCCTAATCTAATTTCAATGATATCATATTGTTTTATTGTTTTATTATTGTTCTTAGCAAAATTTATTTTTTTAATTTTTGATATTTTATACTTTGGCATTCGTAGTGTTATTATTATTGAATTTATGATTGGATGCTATTTTGTAATAATTATATAATTTAAATTTGTTTCAGATTTTTCCTTTTTGTTTATATTTGCGATAAGTTTGCAGAAATCTGTCTTTTTTATTTCTGTAATATTTTGGGCTTCTCTTTCAAATTTTCTTCAAGTGTAATATATTCTTTCAACCATATGTAGTGTTTATTGCTGAAAAAAACGATACATTGCTGAAAAGAATTCTTTCGTTAGAACCACTTATCCCTATCATTGATGTTCTTATGCTGTTTAGTCTCCTGATATATAGCACAAATAAATTTTTCTTGAATATTCATAATTGTGAATAGAGGTATTATACAAATAAAACATAATTATTTTTAATTATGAAATCATATGAGAACTTACATCTTATGATTTCAGTAGACCTTATTGTCTTTCTCTGTTTCACAATTGAATTAATATGTATGCCCACAAAAATAGCATGCTAGAAACAAAAATACGTATGAAAATAAATGTTTGTCTTTTATTCTGGCCAGAATCGTATTTCTTTTACGGATTTGTAATAATTAATAATTAATATGATTAGAAAATTGTTTTTTAATTATTTATTATTACAAATAAATTTATCCCATTTAAAAAAAAAACATTTTATAACATTTAACTTTTTTTTATGAATTTATAAAGATATTATTGTAAGATATAGCATTAAGATAAGCATTTGTTATTATATATTTTATTATATATTATTAAAAAATTGTTATTATAAAAGAAGACATCTATATTTAACTAAAATTAATTTTAATTTATTTTTTCAAATTAGATTTAGATAGCAATAGGTTTTAAAAAAAAAACTCATATATATACAAGTAAAAATATAAATACACAAGGCTAAGTGGATACTATTATATTCTATGCTAAACAATAAGATACAAAAGAAAAAAAAATTATTAAATTTAATAATTGATAAAATTATTAAAATTAGTAATTGACTATTTCATATAAAATCAAATACTTTATTTCAAATTTTATTTATTATATAATATATATATAATATGTACATTTATATATAATAGAAATAAATAAATTTTATTATGTATACAATTTTACATGATAATAATTTTTTTATCTAAGTATAGATTTTATCTAGTATATATATAATTAATATAATTAATATTTGGCTAATTTTTTTTTATTTTTTATTATCTGTCGTAATCTTTTTGGCATATTCGAATTTTCTTAATCTCATTTTTACAATTGATTTTTTTACGATTAATAATATATAACTTTGTTATATAAATACAAATAAAAATATAAATATAAATAAAATATAAATATAAATATAAATATAAATAACTTTGTTATATAAATCAATTTTTTGCTCATTTGATCTTTGTGTGCTGAAATATTATTTCTTTTCATAATCATTAGATTATATTGATTATAGATATAGATTATATTTTTTCTTATAAAATACTTAAATATTATTGCCATTAATATTGATTTGATATTGATTCTTTATGCGTAATTAAAAAATTTAATAATTTATAAAAAAATCTATTTTCTTATATAAAATTTTTAGTACATAATCGATTTAACTCTAAATTTTTTGTTTAATTTTAGATAAACTATTTATTTTTCTTCTTCTTCAAAATAAATCCAGAATCATCCAATTGAAACGTTTTATTTTATTTAGTCTCATCAGACCATGTAAATGATGAATTTTAGATTTCTCAAAGAAAACTTTTTGTACAAAGTTTCATGCTGCTTTTATTATAAATATTTATATTTTTATTATAAATATAATTACTATTGTACAAATGATAAATGATTTGAATAATGGTACTTATTTTTGTTTTGAATATAATTTTCTTTATTCATTATTAATTTTATCATTATTAAATTTTTTTACCGAATATATATTTATCGAAAATGAATTAAATTGAAAATCAATTGATTAATTGTTATATTATATTATGAATATAATTTTTTAGTTATACTTGATATTTCTATTTTAATTAAATGTTTTCGAAAAAATAGCATAAACCAAAATAGACAATATACTTAGACAATATAAAAAAACTAAATAATAATTTTTTTTCTTAATAAATACAGCTTTATTGCTGATAGAATAATCCATATTCAATACTCCGAATCAACTACCGAATTACAAAACAAAAATCATTAAAGTTGAAATCGAAATATATAATAAGGTAATAATAGAATAATAGAAACAACCAATAGATCTACATCTTGTAACAGCCCGTGACAATTGACAAAGAGAAACATGGAGAATAGTACTTCATCAATTAGGAATACTATAATTGCAAAGTCTATGATCTATGTTCTAGAATCATTATGCCACTTAAATGAAAATATCACATTATATATCTCTAATCAACATTACAAAAAGCGATTATTATCTAAATTTGAAAAATCAAAAGCTGAAAACCATCACTAAAACTAATTAAATTGACAGATATTGATTTCAAATATAAGCTAACAAAAAGATGAATGAGTTCAACGGTTAATAATTTGATAATCAAATGAGTTCTTCATTATAATCCACACGCACTGATATACAAGCACTTTGTATAATAATTATGATACTAGTCTTCAAATTACTGTCATGCTTTGAATGCTAGACACTTTTCATTTTTTTACTATTTCAACACTCAATATAATGTGTAAAAATGACCCAATGATATGAATGATAAAAAAAAGTTTGTAATTCTTTGATTCTAATATCCATGCTAAACATAGGGAAGAGTTAAAAAACATCGTATTAAAAAATCAATCTATAATGAATTAATACATGAAGCAATAGAAAGTCGAAATATATCATCATGTGAGAAAATCATAAAACAATTATCTCATTCTCATATCATAATACTTATAAATATATAGATTCAGTTTAATCTGACGACTTACGACAAATAATTCATTATAGTAAATTATTCTAAGAAAAAATATTTTAAAAATTATATATGTATGTATAGTTATATATATATAACTATATATATACTATATATATATAGTTATAAATTTATATATAAATTCAGAAATATAATAATAATTATATATATGTATATGTATATATATATATATATGTATATATATATTTTTTTTTTTTTTCATGAAACCATACCATTTTATAATATATATATTATATAATATTATATTATTATATAATATAATATATATATAGTTTTATTATATATATAGTGTTATAATCAATTATTTTTTTGATATTTTGCTTTTTTATAAAAGTGATTATTATTTTTTTAAATTGAATATCTAATATGATTCGATTTTGTTTAGAAGAAGAATATAATATATCATAAATATCATATATATTTTATATAAATAGATGCATTGAGTATAATTCAAAATCATTATAATTCATAATATTTTTTTGATAGAGATGCTGTAATTTTTCTATATCTATGTATGATAATCAATTTTAAAACTAATTCAACGAATTATTATTAAAATTATTTAATGATAAATTATACTAATCAATTCGAAACATCCTATTTCTTTTTTTTTTTTTAACATCGCATCGATAACTGATCATTAACAATAATTATTATCTAAATCTCATCTTATATATTTATAATTTGATGAATTTTCATTTAATATTTTTTTTTGATCTGAATATCTCTTTGAATTCCTTAAGGATTTTGAAACTCTTATATAATTCATTTAATTTTGTGTATTTTGGAATTAAACTAATAATTAAATATTATACTGTGAATAATGTTAAGAATAAAAGTCAGGGCTTACTTATGAAAAGCCATGATAATTTGAATTTTAATAGCTTTTCAATAACTTCAATCTCAATAGTTCAAGTTTCCAATTTCTTAAAAGCGAATATAAATTGTTTATATTATTTTAATCTCTCAATAATAGTTATTTGATAAGACATAATATCAATAGTCACTTCATAAGTCATATTTGCGTTAAATACTTTCCGATCGATCACCGAAAACAATCATAAGATCCAGCTCTCTATACATTGCAATGCAACGTCGCGATCCATTTTCAGAAACTATTCTTCTATGCAGTCATTAATTTTTTTTCTTAAATATATTATTTTTAATTTATTTAATTATTATATTTTCACTGAAAATAATTACTAGAAAAAAAATCAATGCTCGCAATAATTTTTATATATTATATATANAATTTCTATTTTCTTTTTTTTCATATCGATTCTCTCTTTCTCGAATTTTATTAATTTTATTGCAATTTTTATTTTATAAATTTGTCGCTTATAAATCGTATTCCCATTATTTTCTTTCCTTATATAGTTATAAATTATAAGTAGTTATATAGTTATAAATTGTTACAAAAAATTTAATATTAGTGATATTATATTTTTTCTTTTTTTTTTTTCTTTTTTTTTTCTCTGATCGTATAAAGAAAAACAGAAAAAGAGAATTGAAAAAGAATAATGTCACAATTATGAGAAAATTGTCGATTTATTTTTTCATCTAATTTAAATAAGCAAATTCAGCATTGTCGATCTATTTTTCTAATTTAAGTAAATGAAGTTCTTAATAGAGTCTATGATGAAAGCACTAGTTAACAAATCAATTAGTTTTTCACAAAAATATCATTAACAAAATTTAAAAAATTTTTCCAAAGAACTCATGATATTTAAGAAACGATATGAGACAATGTTATATATAAATACATATAATACACACAATAAATATATACAGAAAGAAGAGAAAATAAAGCAAATCATCGTGGGCATAAAATTATTTAGAATTATTGTATACAATTTGTTTTTGATAATTTTAAAACATATTTTAATGTAATCGCCGTAGAAGATTTTATAAGAGTCGCACATGCGCACGAAGAAAGAAAAAAAAGGATTTTTTTTTATCGTTAGGACTGATCGTATCCCTCATATCTCTCAGTAGCAATATCCACTTTCATTGCAACTAAAATTACTAATATTCAACGGTATTCCTGAAGATTGGATTAATTTCAAAGATACCTTTATCTCATTAATTAAGAACAATTTTATTATTTACAAAAATCATGGCATATTCGAAACGAAAAAGCTGGAAAAACCTGCAAATGCGATAAAAAAAGATTGTAAATTTTTGCCGTTATTATGTTAGATTGCATTAGATTTACCACTAATTAGAAATTGATCTTGCGTTAGGATCGATTATTGAGAGAGTTCATCGACGAGGCAAACAATCATTTCCTCGTGCTAGAGAAATTAAACGATAAAATTGTGAAACATCGTCGTATTAGAAATCCTTTCGAAAAAAACTAGACACAATGATACTAACGAATAGAAAGAGCGATCATAAATTGTAATGCACAAACTTACATTCAGAGATTTCTGCGATTTCTTAGATGATTAACAAATTGCAATTAGAAAATTTCAAATAATTAAGAATAGCATTCGAATAATTAATCATAGCATCTGAATCTATCTGTGCGCTAATCGGAAGAAGCAGCAAAATATTAGTTAACATCTCTATCTCTTTCATGTATCCAATTTCAAGATAATTTCAAAAATTTCAAAGAATTGAAGTTAACAAAAACAAGAATATTGCAAATAAAACTTAGTTATTGTTTTCAATCAGTGAATATCAATTGAAGATATACATATGATTTTAGAGGATATGCCACTACAAGCATACATTATTATATCGAGACATTCTAGAGCAGAAAAATTCAAGAATATTTCTATAGAAAATCTTAGATTAGAAAAAAATAGATATGCTATTGTCATCAATTTGAGCATTCGGAATTATCGGAAGAATATGCCAGACTATCAACCGTGATCATTTATGTCAGAAATAAGAGAAAATAGATAAAAATATTGAATTTTACTAAATTCGAATTCGCAATTTTATTATGCAAAAATTATCTAACAGATTAGACCAACAAAATTCAACATTTTAGGCATTAAGTTAATTCTATAAAGACAAATTTTTTCCTGTTAAAAAATAGGTGCAATAATTTCTGCGCTAGCTTTTCATAAAAATAATAGTAGATCTCAAAAAAATTTAGTTAAAAGAAAAAAATTAAAAATATCATAAAATTACATAGAATTACATAGAATTCAATTTAACATTAAAATACTTTACTCAATATGGAAAAAGATATTTTTTTTAGAGGGGATATATTTTGGACATTATTATACATAGGATAACATCGTACAAGATTTCGTTTATTATGGCAAAAGATAGCTCGATTAAATGCTTGGTAATATTTTTACTTGACATATATTTGACATTATTTGATAAGAATACTACTTTATTTATTATATTTTGAAATAAAAATCGAATTATTAATAGATTGCGAAATACATTCATACAATATCAAAAAAGACATCCTATAACATTATATTTCAATCCCTCAATTACATAATTAATAATAGTATAATAATAATAATAATAATAATAGTGATAATAATAATAATAATAATAATAATAATAATAATAATAA
>NW_006263392.1:220513-225359 GCF_000469605.1 Apis dorsata
CGCGAGATATCAATAATAATAGCATTGAACGGTTTTTCGCGAGTGATATTAGTCCATAGCTTGCAAATTCTCGATAAAGCAAATTCATAAAATGATGGATAAAAACTTCGATCCTTATTACATAATGAATCAGCTTATCTTTGATATGCTAATAACACCGATGACCGTTCTTTATGTGCAATATCAATTATGCTTATTCTTAACGCATAATAAAACTAATAAAATGCATAAAACTGTAATAAAATTGTATTTGTATATTTTCGTATGTTTTGTCATAAAGATCATATATTTGAAATTAGCCACAGATGTCACTAAGGTACTTTTACTTACACAGATTTATAATTTGTAAAGAATTATGAAGGATAATATTATTCTCAAACAATGGATAAAATTTCATAGACGCGCGAAATAAATTATATAAACAAGACATGCATTTGAAAAACAAGAAATACAACACGAAAGTATCAAATGCGTTAGGAAAATATAGCACAGAATAGCTTTAAAAATAACTTTTAAATCTTTTATACTTTGTTGTGAAAAGATAGATCTGCAGTAAAGTCTACAAAATATTATTTATATTCAGAGCATAAAGAGCTATATACTCTAAATATACGCTAAAAATAGAATCCTGCCTAAACTCTCAGTTTTTTATTATCCGGTCCAAATAATCTAAATCTATCAATTTCAAGTCATTTCTTTATCGATGATATACTAATTTACAATATTGACTGACCGATAATACCAATTTACAAATCATCAAGATGAATTGCTTGGATTGATATTAATTAATCCAACAAATGTTCTAGCATTTCTAACAGCGCTGAAGCAAAGAATATTAGTTACATCAAAAAAACAAGTAACAATTTCAACAAATATTTTGAAAAAAAATGATCTGATGATAATACCAGAGGAAAACATATTTTTTTTTACAATAGTAAAAAATGGTATATGAACACAATATTCCACGTGTAATCATTATAAAAACTACCAACGATATCATCAAACAGTTGACGGAACTATATATCCATCCATATTCTATCCATAGAATATAATATATCCAAACAGCGATTAATAGAAATAGATTAGTTCATCTCGAGATAACAATTAGAATCGCAAATTATAGTGTATTAGAATAGCAAGATATTGTACATAGAAAGTTTATAGAATTAGAATTAATAATGATTAGTAAAGAATAGTGATTATGAATTAATAGAATAATGATAGCTTTATCATATCAAATTATTAAAACTGTGTATTTAATAATTATATTATATTTAATAATTATAAATTAAATATATTTTAGTTTCATTAGTGCATAAATCAGTGTTGAATTTGTCAGCAATTTAAAATATGTTAAGAATAAAAACTAACAGGAATAACAGAACTTAAGTAAAATAGCCAGCTCAAAACTGATAACTCAAATTTCACTTTTTCAATAATTTTAGTTCTCTTAATAATTTAAAATTTTTTAACAATAATTTACGAACGGATACATAATTGTTTTTTTTATATTGTTTCAGAAAATATTTAAAACAATTACATTGTTTCATGAAACTAAAACAATAATAATAACAATAACAATGGCTACTTCATAAATCATAATTTGTGCATCAAGTACCGACCGACCGAAGAAGCATTTGCAAGGATATTGCAATACGACTCCGACAAGTTCATTGCGAATCAATGCAATCATTGATTCTCTTTCATTTTTTATTAATTATTTTTAAAAATAATTACTAAAAGAAAAATCAAATGACAGTTTAAAAAAAGTTAGAATTTAGTCAAATTTCAAAATCCATAGAAGTTAGAATCCAATCAATCCATAGAGATCAGAAATCATTTAATTAATCTTTTGTACTCTGTTGTCGCTGCTGCGATATTGTAAGGTAAATATATAACTGCGCTATCGCTGCTGATACTGTAAGATAAGATACTATCCCGTTGTCACCGCAATAGCGACATCTAAATGAAACATTGTTTTTTTAATTTAAATATTCTTTAGTTCTTCATGGAAGCCTATGCTGTTAATTTATATAAATAATTGTGTTAAAATTATTATCATTTTTTTTATATTTATAATTTCAAAATGGAAGAAAATAATTGCAATACAAGAAATGAATTTTCGGAAAGTGAATTTAACTTATACAGCGATAATTTGGTTAAAATTAATATACAAATATATTAATTTAAATATATATGAAAATATATATAGTGAGAGTGATAGTGATGACAATGATATAATAGTTCATCGAAGCACGAAAAATGACTTGAATATTGAATCTGACAGCGATAATGACGCAAGTACTTTTCAGAAGAAGATGATTGGATCAGTACACAATATTACAGAGAATGAAATGCTCCTAAGAGTAAATTTTTCAATACAATCAAAAATAACAGATCTCCAAATTTCCTCAAATATTTTTGAATCGATTCAGTTTTTCAAACTATTTTTGTCAGACCAATTTATAAATGGAATAATAAAGGAAACAAATCATGTTAGATATAGCTAAAATCTTTGTTAAATATAGCTAAAGACTTATATCAAACATGGCATGATGTAAATAAAAATGAATTCTAGGCTTTCATTGAACTTATCCTAAATATGGATAATACTTGTTTCTAATATGCAAAAATATTTGTCGACTAAACACAACAGTAGAATCTTTTTTTTCTGATATATCAATTTAATCAAATATTTTGGATGCTCTTTGAAAAGAGACTCGATTCGGAAAGCAAAAATTTTAAAACACGTAAAACAATATGAGATAGCATTTTTTTAGATTCAAAATTTTCTGAACATTTTATTTTTAATAAAAATATTTGTGTATGAATCCATAATAAAATTTAAAGGAAAAATTTCTTTCATTACATTTACAATCCTATTAAGCCAATGAAATGGAATGTAAGAATTTATGCGATGACGAATTCTGAAACAGGATATATCTATTCTATCTTATTATGAAAATATTATATCAGAAAATGATGTTCGTTCAGATTTACCAGAAATGAATTCCGCTGCATTTATATCAAAAATTATTAGATAAAATCTCCGAAGCACAGGATTACCTGTGTATATTTACTGATAGATATTAGATATCAGTATATCTTTGACAAAAGAACTAATGAAATTGAAATGCCACTTGACTGATACTAAATAAAAGCTAATAGAAAAGGTATTCCGATCTTTATGAAAAAACTTAAGTTTTCAGATAAAAAAATTTTTGTTTGTAAAAAACGAAAAATCATATTCTTAGCCTGGAAAAATAAAAAGATTGTTTCATTTTTGAATACTTGGAATGATATTGGAATGATAGTTTCAAAAAGAATTCTTCGAGGGAATACAAAAGTAAATATTAGAAAGCCTAATGTAATTGCCAGTTACACGAATTTCATAGGCTCGCCAAAAACTTATAATATAAATAATTATGTAAAAGTCTGAGAACAATTAGATAGTCCTTCGAAAAACATTCAGTTTAAGTTTTTATACAATATCAAAATCAAACTTTTAGACTTTAGTAGGTTATAGGTTTCATATCACATAAAAGCTTCTCTTTGCAATAAAAATTTGTATTAGTCTTGTGTCCAATTAGCGATCTATATATATATATATATATATATATATATATATATATATATATATATATATATATATATATATATATATATATATATATATATATATATATATATATATATATATATATATATATATATATATATATATATATATATATATATATATATATATATATATATATATATATATATATATATATATATATATATATATATATATATATATATATATATATATATATATATATATATATATATATCTTGATTTGATCTTTTCTATAGAATATTGTTTGATAGATATTAAGAATTGTATATTACGAATTTACACTATATTAGTATTTTTGAGGAAAATCTATTCTTTAATACATTGACTTGTTATATTAGTCACTTTGATTAAAGATTGTTTCCTCGATGATGTCATAATAACCGAAATGTCTGAAATGTTTAGAATCAAAATAAAATAATCACAACTTCAAATTTTAAACATCATAACTGATTAGAATAAAATAATAACTGATAGAATAGAATAACTGAATAGAATATTATGAAATAAAAAATACATTGTTTAATAATAAAAGAATTTAATGAAATTATACATTCATTACAAATATTTCATTACAAAATTAAATTAAATTATTAATTTAACATTATATATTAATATATAATATATTAATATATTAATATTAATATAACATTAAATACGATATATTATGTTAAAACATTTTAAGCATAAATAAAATTAATCATCACAATTTTCAGTACGTAGAAAATTTTTTTGTTCAATTTTTATCATTTTTCGAACTATAATTTGCTATATTTTTTTTAATAATATACTTCGTAAAATTTTTGTATTAATGCTAGTTTTTCTATTTTTTGCATTTTATGACATTTTATGAATTTTCTTCAGATAGTTATATGTATTGTTGCTTTCACATTTTTATCATATATTATGAAATATATTGCAAATGGTATTTTAAAATCATATTTTTATTCTTTTTTTTATTGTCTATTTATATAACAATATATAATAATATATAACAATATATTTGCAATTAATGTATTCAACAACAATTTAAAAGTTAATTTTATATATCACTTAATCATTTTTCTAAACAATATGGAATATATAATCATTTAAAAAATTTATAGAATATTTTTCTACGTTTTAATAAATAATTGATATTGATTACATACGTGTAATTTTTTTTTATATATAATCATCATTTCCGCCGAATATTTTGTAAAAACTATTAAAATATCTTTTTTTTTT
>NW_006263392.1:225572-229080 GCF_000469605.1 Apis dorsata
TTCTAATTTTTTTGATTTTATTTTATCAGGTATTTCTTTACTATTAATAATTTTCACTTTTCAATACAATTCCGGATAAATATTAAAAACAATTAATTATTTTGCTAAATTGAGATTGATACACCAATTATCTATGTAAATTGTATGATCTTTATGGATATATCATTATATATGGGTTACACATGGTATATTTAATTTTTTCCAAAAAATATTTAAAATTTGTATGTATATCCTAGATCAAAATATAATTAAATATTGTAATTCTTTTTAAAAATTGCTGAAAAATTATGCGTTTTCAAAAATGGTACTAAGAAGTCATTTAATACACACATCTTTATCTAGTTCATAATATTTACAAAAATTTTAATTTAGTTCATCTATAATTTTATTTATCTTACACAGTCTATCATTTTTATTTTATCTGCTGTTTGATTATTATTAAAATAGAAATCATAAGAACAATTTAATAAATTAGTTTCTAAATATAACTGTTTTTGGAAATGATTGACAGTTCGTGTTATCTTTGTATTAATATGAATCAATTTTAGATAACTTCACATCCATATTAGAAAATCAAAAAATCGTTTCATTTTATTTTTATTGGTTGTTATTTATTTAATATATTTATTTAATCAAAGTTTCTATTTAATTTATAATTTTATAATTTTCTGCAGTATATGCGTTTGTTTCATCAACGGTCATTTGAAAAATCTCTTCCGTAATGAATAAAAAAAAGGTAAAAATCTTAATTATTCTCAACCTATACAACAATTTTAGATTTCAAATGGAATTACACTTAGTGCAATTTATATGATTTTGCAATTTATATGTGTTATTGTCTATATTATTACTATTTCCATTTTTATCTGTATCAGTTTCATCCTTAGTATCGGTATTAGATTTTATTCGGCGATTTTATATGGCTTATCGTGAGTGATATATGGAATATTTCGCTTCCTGAAAGATATTCGTTGGATAAAATAATTCGTTTGCATAATCGTTGTACAAATGAATCATTTGAATTGTCATTCGAAAAAATATACATCGTTTGTTTCTTTGAGGAATAATCTATGAATATTATTATAAACGTTTCACAAAATAAAATAAAAATAAAAATAAAAAAGAAATATATATAAGAAATATGTAGAAAAAGTACAAGAAATATGTATATATTTTATTATTATAGAAATGAACAAATATTGTTTATTAATATCTTCCGCAATGTTTTTTCATCTCTCATGCTTGTTGATCTTTCATTCTTTTCCTCGATATATATATATTATTACTATTTTCATATATTTTCATATATATTATTATATATATTTACATATATATTATTGCAAAGGAATGCAAAAATAGAATAGAAATACTTAAAAGTGCGAACAATTTTCTTTTTTGGACAAAGTCATAAGAGAGTTCAAAAATACACAAAATTTAACTAATAATAATAATAATAATAAATACAAGACAGAATTCAATTACAATCAGAATTCAAATATATATATATATATAAAATAAAAATATACTTCTCTGTTAATTAATTAAATTGTCTAAATTGAATGACTTTGAATATTGTACAAATATATAGTCCCTGAACTAATTTTATTATTTATTATTATTTATTATTATTATTATTATCCGAAGAACTATTCATCTACCGTACGGCTGCATAATAGTTTACATTGTGAGTTTTGAGTGAACAAATTTACTTTAATTGTTTGCGACTAATTATAATAATTTTAACTAAGTTTAACTGTGAATTGTATCGTTATTGAATTTATTTGATCTATTTGTATTCTATTTCTATTCTAATTAATTTGATCTCATCCTGGGCCTTGATTTTTCCTCCTTTCATGAAAATGCGCGCTAAGAGAGGATTAGAGAGACTATATAATAATAATAATTGCGAAAAGCGATTTCGAAGAATGAGTCCTCCCGGGATCACGTAGCACGTGAGGCTCAGGATCTTTGTATGCTTGTATGCTTTCACGGTGATCCATCGCAAGACAAGTATGATTTATGAAATGGTTATCGTTGTTATATCTCTGTTTAAATTGAGAATCTGGAAAACATTAGGAAAATATACTTGCTCATAAATTATTGTTAAACTATGAAAATAAAATCCAGGCTGTCTAATCGCTTCATAAGGATTCTTGGGTTTGTCCTTAACAAACTTCTCAATCATCAATTGTCAGAACACGATACAATTAACAAAGTATAACGCAATTAGCAAAGTATAATGCATTCAGTGATAATCACAATTAAATCGCATATATTATAGTTCGAATAACTAAAAAAAACCAATAAAGCAAAAAAATCACACTTATCTGATTTTTTGTATATCAATCTCAATCAAATATAACATAACATAGTTTTTTCAAACAACAAATATCAACAAATATAAATATACAATCATTATTCTGCAACAATAGAGTAAAAAACTAAACTATTGAGGAAAATTAAAATATTCTTCTGTTATTTTACATTTTAACTCTGAATGAATTGATTTTTTTTTTTTACAGTTTATATATATATCACGAGGAAATTGATATATAATGTTTTAACAGTTCATGTTGGAAAACTATAATTTACATATATTATATGTCACATATGAAAAATTAATTTTAATTTTAATTTTTATTTAATTAATATTAAAATACTATTATTGTTAAAGTAATATCTGTGTATTCTTTAATGAAGTAATTTTGAGAATTTATTTTGTTCGTATTGATTTATTAATCTGTTAGAAAAAATGGTATTGTACACAGGATTGTTAAACGTTGAAGTTATGGAAATTGCATATCTTAAACTAAGTAATATTTTTCTAAAAATATTTCATCGATATAATAAATTAATAATAATAATAAAAAAATTAATAATAAATCGTATATAATAAATTTTTAATTGAATTAATTTAAAAAGCATTGTAATAATTCTTGAGAATTTTGAATGGATTCTAACTGTTTAATAAGTTTTATTGAATATACCATTCAATCATAGTATAGTAGTGATCTTATTAATGCTTTATATGTAGTTAACACTAATTATATTATGCTATCATGATCGGATTTAAAATTTAATTTAAAATTATATATTCATTGTTATTTTTTCAAAATTTCTTCAACTAAGATCTAAATATATACATATATATATTTAGATATTATATAACATATTTCTGAATACAATATGTATTTGGTTTCGCTGCAAACAGTTGAAACATAATTTAAAATCTGTATCTGTTAAGACATAAATACATATAAACGATGTCTTATCGAAAGTTTTCAAAAAATATCTTCATAATAAACATTTTATAATAAAGAAATGTACATAGATATAACGAAATCTAGGTATTATTTTAAGAATCATAAATATATTAAGACAAATTAAGATCAATCAAATACTAGAAAGAGTGAATAAATTTTATAATATTCAATATATTAGTATATATATAATATTTATATATTTATATAATAGTTATATAATATATATATATATATATATATATATA
>NW_006263392.1:229308-239636 GCF_000469605.1 Apis dorsata
ATATGTTAAAATGTTCAGTGAAAAAGTTATTGGAAAAAATAAAAAATATAAATAAACATATTGATTATATAAGTAAATATATTGATTATATGAAGGGCAAAATTCTGAATTTGAAAATGAGCAAATTGAAAATGAGAATTATTTGTTTGATACTTAATATTTCAGATATTGACAATGGAGAAAAAATATTTTAATGTTTATAAAGAACAAAAGCGCTAAATATTTTTATTAGATTTCAAAAGTGAGAGTGAAAATGAGCAAAACACTAAAATGATAATGATACATATCAAATAAATCTGAAAAATTTGGTATCAAGTTTTGGCTAGCGGATATGAAAATAAATACGTCATAAATAAATTCATTTTCCATATTTGGAAAAAAAACAAACAAGACTATCGTCGATATTGCTTAGTAAATTTGTTATTTTAAAATTATCGAATTATTTATTGTATAAGAAATATTACAAATATTTTTTCAAGTGTATCATTAATGATAAAACTTCTAAAAAAAAAAAAAAAAAAAAATTGACATTATTATTCGGAATAACAAAAGAATTAAAAAAATTTGCAAAAATAAAAGAATAATATGGCATGTTTTTTGGTAATTTATGATAGTAATTACAAATCAAATGATTGTATTCTAGTAATTTACAAGATCATAATTAAAGAAAAAAATTATAATAAATTTGAAGCATAAATATATAAAAATTAAAAATAATATAAAGCGAATATAAAGCGAATAAAACAATAACGTAAATACAATAATAAAAAATTTGTTTGCAAGAAATGCATAACAAAACATTTTTAATTTATTTTTAAATGAAATAAATTGAAATAAATTGAATCCCTTTATTATTTCCTGTTTATGTTAAATATAAAAATGAAAATATATAATTATTTTATTACTATTGTTAAAAAAATTATTATTAATTTATTATTTATTTAAAAATTATATTGTGCAATATTTCTTATAATAAATTAACAATCACCTGCATTTTTTTTAAAAAACACAATATTTATTTCACAACCAATCAAAATTTTTCTTTTTCTAATGATTTTTTTTTCTTCTAAATATAATATTTTCAGTTTTTATAAGAAAAAATTTGAATATCATTTTTTGCTTCAAATAAATAGGTTATCTGTAGTATCTTAGAAAAATTGTTTTATTATATTCATGTTCTTATCTTTATATATTATGATGAAATCATTAAAAAGTTAGTTATTGTTTCATAAGGTGTTCATAAAAATGTATAACACTTTTGATAGATTCTAGATATCAAAACGATGAAAAAAATTATACATTTATGTTTGATAAGGCTTAATTAATGAGTTATAAGCATTTTGTTTGAATTAAAGTTTGAATTAAATGAAGTTTATATTAAATGAATTAAAATATTAAATGAATTAAATAAAATAAGACAATAAAAGAGAGAGAATACTTAGCTGGATGCGAAGCAATATTGCAATGTCGTTTACATAATGGAGCCTTTTAATGAAAGTAAATACACTAATATTTTTTTATATACAAATAACTATTTCAAATAAATTTCAATGAAATATTATATAACTTATTTAACAAAATTTTATTTCGAATAAATTTATTAACATACAGAATATTAACATATACATCACTTTATTTATAATTTTATGATATAAAAATTTTATTTAAATCTATAACAGAATCATTGATTTACTGTTTATTTACTGAAATTCATAAGAGCAAATCAAACATTCCCATAAGATTTCAGACTAGAAAAGTTGAATGTTTTTCTATACATAAACTTGCTTATCTTCATATGTATAAAAAAATCACTAATATTTGAATCAATTTGAATTTCACAGATCAGTCGAAAAATTTTGTTTCTATTTCATTTGAGTTCAATGTTTTTCATCCAAATCAAAATCTAATATCTATATTTTTAATATTTCATAAAAAAATCATATAAGCATTGTACTTTTGTTTTTCATATTATTGCATATTAGCTATATTTTTTTTTATTTATTATTCACATTAATTTCTTTGAATAAAATTATTTCAATTATTATCGTATAATTTTTATATAAAAATTATTTGATTAATTTAAAATTTTATTTTAAACGAATATTTAAATATTATGTATTATTTCATCAAACTTGAATTGAACTTGATTCCGTACAGTTTCCAGCACGACAATATATTTACTGAAATAGTGTTGTTAACAATTAAATGTTGATTGAAGGCGTTAGAAAAAGAAAAAGATAAAAAGAAGAAATAAGATAATAATATCCGAAAGAAAAATCAACAATCTTTTCTATTGGTAAGATAATATTTCTTTGTCTTAATCTCGATTCTTACTTTATCTTAATTCTGATTCATTGGTATTCAGTTCGTATATTAGAAATAAAAATATAAAAAAAAGTATAAAAAAAGAAATATAAAAAAGAAATTAGTGAATATGTAATATTTATTCAGGGCATGCATGAAAAAAGCAATTGCAATATGTACGTATTTTTTATTGTATATGTGATATATCGACTATTATTTCTCTCTGCGTAAGAATAAAAAATAAATTGAGTGTAAGTAAAATAAAAATAAAGATTTGTCAATGATTTGATTAGTTCATTAGTTTAATTTGAAATTTAATTATTTAAATTGATTTAAATATTTGATTAATATTTCAGACTTTCTTGTAGATGTAATTAAGCTTATAAAAATATAATCAATCTTTCTAATTCGAAATCTTATAGGAATGTATTTTGATTTGCTTTTATAGATTTTATTATCAAGTACGGCAAGATTTCAATTTACATAATTAAAAGTGATAATTTTTTTTTAATGATATAAGAATATTGCACAATTAAATTATTTATTATTAGATTATTTATGTATATTATATATTAATTATATTATATTAAAATTTAGAAATAATCATTTGTGTATAAAAAAATATCAATATATTTAATTTTATTGAGAGGCTTCGTTATGCAAATAACATTGCAATACGATACTACTGCGCACCTAACTGAGTTTCTCACTCTTCCTCCATCTTATTCTATCTAATTACAAATTTTAAATATTTATAACTTAATTAAGCCTCGTCAATATGTGTACATATGTATATGTACTTTTTTTCATTAATTTGATGAATTCATTTTTCAAAAATTCCTTTCGCATTTTTTATGAACACCTTGTATATATTATATATAGATTTTGCAATATTTATAATGATTATTAATAGCTATTAAAAAAAATATATATATATATTTTACATAATTTAAATTTTTAAATTTTTTATGAAATAGAACATATTCCCATTGATTCTAAATATAAGCACAATTTTAAATATCATCATATTATGTCATGAACTTTTTCATGTTAGATTTTAGTTAATGCATCGCATATGTCGGCTTCTAAATTAATCAAGTAATAAAGTAATATATATAATCTGTAATAAAGTAATATATTTTGAATCCAGTTTGGAGTTTTAAAAGAATCTTTTCTTTTTCTAAGAACAATCAAAGTCATAATTTGTTATTTTGTGTAATTATGTTTTTATTTTTTATGTAAATTAACGCTATTGGCTTACAATTTTCAAATTCAATTCCTTTTTTTAATCGATTTTCAAATTTATTGCAAATCTTTATATAAAAGAGATTATTTTATATAGTCAATTAATTAAAGTAACTTTTAATTACGTCTAAATTTATTAAAAAATATATTTGGAATATTCTCTAGAAAATTATTTTTTAGTTTGATTCAATATAAACTAAGAGTTTGTTTAGAAATAAAAGAATATTATTCAGATTGATTTAATCAAATTCCAAGGTGTCATAATTTTCAGCTTCATTTATATTTTAGCTAAATTTATATTTTAAAAAATCCAAGTCAAAGTTAGTGTTGTTTGAATTTTTTTTGTTTCAAGTAGCAAAGTAATTAAGATTAAAATCTTCCTTGAGATTTATTTTAATTTATTTCATAATATTATTATTATATTATGTTTATATTATGAATAAGGTGAAGTCAATTCATTGCCTTTTGCTGAATTTCAATATTTCTGTTAATTTCTTGAATTCTATTGAATTTTTAAATATTTTTTATAATTCTTAAATTTTTTTTTCTTAATATTGATTGTTCCATTATAGAATCAGTCTTCTACTTTTAGTTTAGTTTTTTATATTATATCTAATGCTATGTTAATATTATCGTGATCTTCTAATTTTTTTATTTTTTTTTTTTTAATCTATTCTAATTAAACGATGTTACAGAATATAACTATTAGAATATTAAAATTTTCTAATTTTTTAAACAATCTGAGCAATTGTTAAATAATATTTTGGATTTTAATAATTTCTAAGTTTTGATTATTTGGCAAATAGGTGTTATAAACACATATTTTTTTTTTTAAGCATTAAGATAATTGCTATTATTTCAAACTTTAATTTAACTATAATTTCTACAAAACTAATGTTGTTTTTAATAAAGACAACATTAACAATTTCTCTTGCAAATAATAATATCTGTTATTTTAATAAATTTTATATTTTTTTTTCTGTTTAAATTAGTTATATTTTAAATATTTTAGAGACATAGAATTTCAAAAATAATTTTATTTACCAGCATTTGTGAAATTATATTTTATTATTATAACTCCATACATTATCTCGTATACATTTTCAAAATCAGTATTTTAGATTAAACATTTATTCTCATTCATTTGATGTTTAATCAAATTCGCATAATTTATTATACTCTACTATTATTTGCAGTCTACTAGTTGATGATAATGATAAAAATAATGTAGTGTATCTAATTTTTTAGATAATTTTATAGATAATTTGTATTTTTCTGAAAAAATACAAAATATACTTCCAATTGAAATTTAAAGAAATAGAAAAAAAATAATCATAATCTTAGCATTTATAAAATGTAAAATATCAGAGATACGATGACTATTCTAATGTAGCTAATATGAAAAATACAGTCCAAATTAAAATAATAATAATATTCATAAATATAAAAATTATAATAACAATATTTTTCTTTCTCTATATACTTATGTTATTGAATACCACTGCATAAATAAAATCTATTAAAATCCAATATTTTTTAATTATAAAACATGAAAAAAAATAATCATTATGATCAAATCATTTTTGGCACTGTCAACCATCACAGCCGGCCAAAGAAAATTATGTATTTGAACAATTTAGTAATTCTGAAGATATTATTTCATTTCTCAATGATCTTTATATCGTATAAACATAGTTTCTTCATACTATCATCGACAGTATATAGATATAGTATAGATTATATAGACATAGTATAGATACTTTTTTTCATATATCATATAGATTTCAATATAATCAATATTTGCTATTATCGTTATCCGGATGACAAAATAATAGTATAAAATAATATGCACACCATTATCCACATAAAGAAATGTGAAAAACGTCGTATCACGATGTATCACTGCAAAATTTTGCGAATAATTTGAAAAATAAAATCAATCATCTATTATATGTATGAGGAAAAGTTGTTAGAAATGAAACTCTTTTTAAATATATTTTAAACTTATTAAGATCAATAAATGAGAGCTAATTAATTAATTGATTTAATTAAGTATTAATATTAATATTTATAATCAAATAGATAATATTTTTTAGACAAATTATCAATTTTATTTGAAACATTTTAAATATCACTATATTATATCATTTGACTAATTGACAATGCAATGATGATGTAGTGAACTAATTGTATTAAGTTTGTGTAGGCAATATTCAATGTGTTATATCTATACATATAGATAAAATGTATTGTTCCGAAATTTTTTTATTAATATTTATATCTATATATATAGATAAAATGTATTATTCCGAAATTTTTTTATTAATATTTTGAAATCTAATAAATGAAGTTCTTTCTTTATTTCCTTTAATTGTGAAGTTTTTTGAAAGAACCTTCAAATTTTTTTATTAATATTTATAAATTTAGAATATTCATTCTTACAAAATTTCAGTAAAAGCATATGCTTTTCGGAAATATAGCCAATTTACATTCGACACCTACACATTCAAATGAGCAATGCTTGATGATCTGTTCCATGATAGAAAGAAAATTTTATATGCATAATGAATAATTTCATTAAATAATTTTAATATGAAAAATTTTTCTTATGTAAATTTCTAAATTTTTCTATTCTTTCTAAATTTAACTACTATTTACTATTTTACTATTTTACTCTTTTGATTCATGAAATTGTTTTACGGCCTTTTTAGAATTTATTTTTGTATTCTTCATTTGATTTTTTTAGTTATTCGATATTAATAACAACCAATATTAATAAAAATAACTGATAAAGAATTTATTATTAAGTACATTAAATAATTTTGAATTTCAGATTTCATTGTTTGAGCATTTAAATACTAATAATAAAGGAAAAATATTTAAATATTTCAGCAAAATAAATGGCATTTTTCTTAAATTTTTAATCCAATAGCCTTGCAAATTCCAAAGATAGATAGAATCTTCTCTTGTGGTTTTGGAATTAATCTGATTGCATTTTAAAGAAAATGGCTTTCATTAGTGTTTAAATATAGTGTTTAAACAATATCATATATTGTTTAAATACTTGTTAAAGAATTCATTTTTATATGCTGAATAATTTATTAATAATTTTCTTAATTATTTTATTCAGTGATTTCTTATCATCAAGAGATTTAGATTTTTGCCATGCTTTTTTAATTTTTTCTTTTTTGTAATCTGTTTCATAATAAAATCTGAGTATTTGTTTTGAATAAAATAATTTCTTGTAAAAGTTAATTGCTTCAACAATATGCTGTGTTAGATTTTGCTACTTTGTCTATGTTATATTTTGTATTTAATGAAAAGTTATAATTTATTAAATGTTATTTAAATATTCACAAAAAACTATCCAATTTATATATTTATTGTGGATCTATTGTATTACTATTATAATTGATAATGATCAAATGAAAAATCAATAAGGTAAGCTTGAATGTAACAAGACAAAATACTTTTAATGAAAAAGTACTTTATTTAAATTAATCAATTAATCAAGTAAATTGATTCACCAATGCTTATGTGCTTTAATTTATTTATTCACATACTTTTTAGGAATATTCTATCTCTTAAATTTGTGATTTTTTATCTTCAAGAATCATTTTTTGCATTGAAATCATCATCTATTAAAAATCTATCGTTCATATTTAAGTAAAGAAAACAAAGTAAAGAAAACATCAAAATCTTGTTTAGAAATTGTATATCTACAAGGATAATATTAGAATGTCATAATATTAGAATTATCGCATTTATTAATTGTAGGTAATCATGCTTATAAATTGAGAGTACGTAACATTTTATATTGATTTTGATTATTTTAATTATGTTTCCATGTGTCTTATTAGTAGGATATTACATTATCATATTCTCTAATCTTTAATTAACTTTTTTTAATAAAATGTATAATTACAATTTAAATTTTTTAACTGCTAAAAGTTTTTTGTTTATGCTTATATTACATAATCATAATTATAATCATAATTGTAAATTGTTGAATATAAAAGATAAAGATAAAACTATAAATGATATATATTTTGATTATTTATAAAAAGATGAACTTCTTGTTTTTACTAAGAAAATAATAATTTTTTTCATTTTTGTCTATATAATAATAAAAACTATAATTAATAATAATAGTAATTTACCCTTCAATTTTTTTACATTGAAAATAAAATTTTATATAAATTATTAAATATTATAAAATATTCTGTAATATATGTACAAAGTAGTATTTAATCTTTTAGATTATTTATAATTTTTAAAAATAAGTACATATGATAACAATTACAATACTATTTTACTTAATATTATATAAATATATCTATATTTATTATGAATTAAAATATTATTTTATATATTTTAATATAGTTTAATGTTTATAATTCATTTAATAACTTTTCCTAAATTATCATTATTATTCATATCATTATTAATTTTTACTTATATATTTATTTAATTTCTTTCACTTAATTTTATATAATTTTTTTGTTTTTTCATTTCTATTAATTTATATGCTATAATCCAATTGATAAAAAAGCTAATGATAAGTTAATGATAAAAGCTTAAATTTTTTTATTTTAATATTTATTCAATAAATATTTTAAATATAAATAGTATATAATAGTATATTTATAAAATATTAAGTAAATACAATCTCAAATCTATTCAAAATTTATTTTATTATTTTCATCATTTTTAATATTTGTATTATACTCTATTTATTATAATTATTTACATATGATTATTAGAAATAATTATATATATTTAAATCAACAAAAAAAATATTTTGTTTTTCAATTCATTACAAAAAATATAATAAATAGATGTTAGAATCACGTTTCTGACATAAAAAAACAACATTATTTACCACATTTTACATCACGGATTGTATCTAAAGTAGATTGTATTCTAACATATTTGAAATTATTCATCACTATGTTTTCAAAAGACTTATAACTGTGGCGCTGTGATTCGTATGAAATTCTTGTTGAATGTATAAGTTCGTTTATTTAATAGGAACTATTTGTTTAAAGTTATTTTTATCGAAGTTTTTAAGATTGTTCAAATAATCATTTTTTGTTTCTGAACTGTGAAGATAACAAGTTAATTTATATATTAAATGATTTGATACGAAAAATAAAATGAAAATGCTTATGAAAGTGTCGCAAAGTTCCTTGACAGTTGCTTTCACGAAAAGGTAACTATCTCTATAGTAAAAAAAAGCTCTGCAATGATATAAATGTTTTTCACTTAACCTTGTAAAACGACAATAATACGTTTGTTCAATGATTATTTTTCTATAAATTAATTTTTGCATTAAATATAAATAATGATATTTTTTACAGTGCAATTCAAAAAAAGACGTTTCCTTTTCTCAAAAAATGTGATTTTTCCTCTCAAAAGGTATCTAATAATAAAATAACAAGAAAATCAATTGTTACACCATTCCCTCCGTTAACCGAACCGATTCCTAATTTACCTAAAGCTATTTATGCTACTGCTAAAGAAGAACATCAGGGTACTAAAGTAACAGTTTTGTCGAATGGATTAAAAGTTGCTTCTGAAAATCGATTTGGTCAATTTTGTACAATAGGTGGTAAGTTCTAAGAATTATTCTTAGAAATACTTTTATTTATTTGTTATATTTTTTATTTATTCATATATTTTATATTTATTAAAATAATATTTTGCAGTATTGCTTGATTCTGGTCCTCGATATGAAATTGCATATCCTAGTGGTATTTCACATTTTCTGGAAAAACTAGCATTTAGTGTAAGATTTTTATAATATATTAAAGAATTAGTATTTAAAGCATAAAAAAAATCAGTAAATTATTTTTACAGTCTACCAAAACATATAAAAATAAAGATCAGATAATGCTTGCATTAGAAAAACATGGAGGTATATGTGATTGTCAAGCATCCAGGGATACATTTGTTTATGCAGCATCAGCAGAACGTCATGGATTAGATACTGTCGTACAAATTTTAGGAGATATTGTTTTAAGACCTCAAATTACAGAGGAGGAGGTAAAAAATTTATTGTGTATTATAGTAAAATATAATTTATTTTATAATATATAGTATAAAATAAATATATGTACATTTTATATTTATTTTATAAACAAAATGCTTTGTTAGAAATAATATGTGTTATTTTCATAAATTTATTATTATATATAGTAATAAATTTTTAGATTTTATAATAGAATTTATATTAGAATTAAATCTAAAAATTTTTGGTTTTTAGTTTTGATAGAATTAAGTATTTTTCTATTATTAATCCTTCAATATATGCATAAATAGAGATTATTCATATTCAGATATTTTTGAAAAGATCAAGTTATTCAGTTTATATATTTGCAATAATATTGTTTTCAAACAAATTATTTTAATTTTTAATTTTTATTATTTTAATTTTTTTTATTTTAATCTTAATTTGAAATAAATTTTCTTAGATTTTCTCAAAGATTTTTAATCTACTAAAAAACTGTCAGATGATTTTTGAATGATTAATGATCTTTTCTGGAATTAAAATTAAATATTTTTTTCATAATAAAAAATTTTTGAAAATCTATAGAAATTTTCCAAATCTTATTTAAAAACTATTATAATTTTTTAAATAATATAACATAGAAATTATTAAATTTAGATGGTTTTATTGAAAATAAATATTTGATGATATATGAAAAATGTAAAATATAAAAAAAATTATATAAATTTACAGTTCTCAAAGAATTTACAATTTATTATATTATATTATT
>NW_006263392.1:240483-247263 GCF_000469605.1 Apis dorsata
TTTCAAAAAATAATTTATTGTCATTTATAATAATTCAAAAAATATTTCAATAAAGACTCTGTATAATAAAATATAATTTATATATAAATTTCGATATAATTTATAATTCGATATAATTTTATAATTTTATATTATACATTCTTATTAGTATAAAAATTTATTGTATGCAAATATATAATGTAAAAATTTAGGCAATTTATATAAATTTTTAGATAAATGCAGCAAGACAGATGATCCACTTTGAATTAGAATCTCTACTTACCAGACCAGAACAAGAGCCAATACTTATGGATATGATTCATGCAGTATGTAAATATATATATATACACATAATATTTCAATAAAATTTTAAAAATATACATCTTTTACTGTATATAGGCTGCATATAGAAGCAATACTCTTGGATTTCCAAAAATTTGTCCAAAAGAAAATATTGATCTTATAGATAGAAAAATATTATTTGATTATTTAAAACGTCATTATTTACCACACAGAATGGTAGTAGCTGGAGTTGGTATAGAACATGAGGATCTTGTTTCAGCAGTTCAAAAGTAATTATATAAATAAAACTGTTAAGTATTCGTTACTATATATAATTAATAAAATATTATTAAATTGATTTAATTTTAAGCTTATAAATTATAATTTCTATATTTATTATATATTTAAATTATATAATAAATATATTTTATATTCTATATTTATTACAATATTTTTATATTTTATATTTTTATATTTTTATATTTTTTGAATTTTATAATAATTATTATAGATATTTCGTCAATGAAAAATCAGTTTGGGAAGAAGAAAGAATAGAAGAAAATTCAATATCCGTAAGAAAATCTTTAAATAGAGTTGATGCTTCAATTGCTCAATATACAGGAGGTTACATACTAGTAATTATTGCTTTAAATTAAATAAATACAATATAAACAATAACATTTATATAATAATATTATTATTATATAACAACTTTAAATTCTATATTTGTATAGGAAGAATGTAATGTACCTGTATATGCAGGACCTAGTGGTCTACCAGAATTATCACATGTAGTAATAGGTTTAGAAGGTTGTTCTCATCAAGATTCAGATTTTGTAGCAATGTGTGTTTTAAATATGATGATGGGTGGTGGTAATAGCTTTAGTGCTGGAGGTCCAGGAAAGGGAATGTATACTCGATTATACACAAATGTACTTAACCGGTAAAACTTAAAATGCTATTTAAAAATTGAAAAAAAAAAATGCTATTAAAAAATGAGAAATAAATATTATTGTAAACTTATTATTTTACAGATATCACTGGTTATATAGTGCAACTGCATACAATCATGCATATGCTGATTCAGGTCTTTTTTATATTCATGCATCTTGTATACCATCTCATGTCAGAGATATGGTAGAAGTAATTGTGCATGAAATGGTTACTATGACAAATAATATTGTAGACAGCGAATTAGCGGTATAGTTATATTTATTAAATTTTATTTATATAAGTATAATAACTATATTTTTCTATTTTCTTTAATTTTATGTAATATTTTAATAATAGAGAGCAAAGAAGCAACTACAATCTATGTTACTTATGAATTTAGAACAAAGACCTATTGTATTTGAAGATATTGGGAGACAGGTTTTAGCCACTGGTTCTAGAAAACGGCCAGAATATTTTATACAAGCAATTGGTATGTTTTATATTACATTAAAATTCACGAATATTGGTAGTTTCAAACAATTAAAAAATAATCTCTCATGCATATACATAACAGAAAGTATGAATTATATAATCAAACTAATATAATCATATTTATTATTACATATATTTTAGTTAAAATTCATTTATTTATTAGCAATAACTTAACATTGACATATCATTGCATTGTTTTGATAGCAGCATAAATGTTTTGTCTATTAAGATAAAATGACAATTTCTTGTATAGATGACTATTCATTTTATTATTAAATGTACTAATATATATATATATGTATAATTAATTATATTAATTATATTGCATATGTATAAATAATTGAAATTTAATGTGCTAATTATGATGTTTAATTAATATGTAATAATATTTTAAGATTATGAATATATTAATCCGGTACTGTTCATACATTGTATTGTAATAATCTTTATGTTGTTTAATTAATCTACTATCTTTTTTTTTTATTTTTTTTTAATTCATTATTTCAAAATTAAATACTAATAACTTTATACATTTTTAACAATTTCATTTATTATATTATATTAAACCATATATATCATATGGAGAAATTAAAAAACAATTTTCTCTTCATGAACATTTTCTTTCAAAAAATCTATTCAGCCAATATTCGTGAATTTTAATACAGATTCTCTCTTTAAAAATTTAGTATTACTAATCATAAATATTTTCATTTATATATATATATATATATCTCAATTTTTGTGTAAATAAAAAGTTACTAAATAACAAATATCAATCTCATATATAACATGTTATTGGCAAAAGAATCACTTTGTATAATTATTTTATAAATGTTATTTATATATTATTTTTTAATGACCTGACATCAAAGTCAAATCGTATTGATTTTCCAATTTTGACTGAATCTTTTATCTTACATTTTATTATAATTATTATAATTTAAAAATTTTTAATTAGTTTAAAAAAATATTAAAATTATTTTCAATATATAATAATTTGATGTCATGTCATCATTAATGATGAAAAAATCATTTTATTCGTTCATATTCATTTGTAGATGAGATATCAAAAGATGATATAAAAAATGTAGCACGTCGATTACTTAAATCACCACCTAGCGTAGCTGCTCGAGGAGAAGTGAGAACTATTCCTTCAATCAGAGATATTCAAGCTGGATTAATTGATGAGCAAGGCAGATTACCTGGTTCCCGTAGTAGATTATCACTCTTTCGTTGATTAAAAAAAGTTATTAATGTAGAGAATATTTTTTTGGCAAAATTATTTGCCATATATAAATTGTTGATTTATCTCGAAATTAAGATTTTATATTCTGAATATCATATGTATGATTATAAAAGTGTTCTTTAATTTATTTACAATCCATATTTCAATATATTTATTTTAACCTTCTTTCGATGTGTTTAATAGACGATTTTTAAATATTTTTTTTTCCGCATTAAATTTATTATGTATATATTGATATAAATACGTTATGTAAAAATACATGTAATAATATGTATATGTATATGTACATAACGTATAAATAGAAATATAAGCAACAAATATTCTTAATCATTACATATTAAATGAAATATTTATCACATAATCTAATAAAAATATTTTATGCCAAATCAATTATTTTTTTATGCAATTTTTGGAATTTTATTAAAATTTAAATGCTATAATTCATACAAAAATAGAAGAGAAAAAAGTTTAATTCATTATTTATATAATTTTGAAATTGTTTAAAAAATATAAATTCAAAGTAGATAATTTTTACTGTTTTTCATAAAAATTATCTTTTCATTAATTATTAAACTTATGAATTTCATTTTTTTATCGTAAGTTTGAATTTATTTTCAAAGTGATGTATTAAAATACAAAAATAAAATAATTAAAAATGTAAAAATATAGTACATTAAAATCGCTATTATGATTGAAAAATTTGATTAATCAAGTTTTTTCTTATTTTTATATTAAGCAATACCATGCGAAGAATATACATTAATCTTTTAATATATTATTGAAAATATAAACATTATATTTGTTAATACAATCAAATATCTTTAGAATATTCTAAATACAAAAATTTATATAAGAATTTATTTATACAGAATAAGACTGCGATATAAAAAATAAGTTTTACTTTTATTTCATTTCATTTTATCTAATTTAAATTGTTTAATGAATAAGCTTCAATTATTTTTATGTATCAATTTTAATGTATTTTAATTTTAAGAATCGAAGATATCTCATGAATATATTAATATCCTATATAATTAAATATTTTTCATATAACTGTACTGTTATTGTATTATGATTTATAAATCTTCTAAAATCATAACAAAATCAATATTTTGATATTTTTTTGTTTTGTGATTTTTATTAAATTTAATAAAAAAATGAAGTTATATGATTAATATTATGAAATAATTTTAACAAATCAATGAAATAATTTAAAAATAGAATATTCAAAATAGAATACAAATATATTTTTTTAAACTTTTTAATATTTGAATCTAAAATAAAATTTGCAAAATAAAAATATATATATATTTAATAATAATAAATTTTTAATAAAGTTTTATATTACAAACATAATATGAAAACATATTATGAACATTTATAAATTCATTCTTCTTTTATGAATAAAATAAAAAAAAAGTGAAATTCATATATTCATATGTCAGAGATAAAAATTGTTTTATAAAAATTTTAACATTATAAATTATAATTTATAAATTATAACATTAAAAGTTTATATTTTTTTAACAATTTCGAAATCAGACAAATTATCAATTAACTTATAATTTATAATATGCTTTAATATTTAATTTTTAATATGCTTTAATATTTAAATTGATTATAAATGATAATATATATATTAATATACATACAACATATGGTTTTATATAAAATCTATATTAAAAGTTGCGATTATGTTACTTTTAAATAAATTATTACATAAAAATTTATTATTATATTGATTAACATGATAAAAAAAATACAAAATTTCTATCGTATATTTTTATTTCTGAACAATTTCTCCCATGAAATACAACTAAGCTTCCACTTCTTCTAATGTCTTAAGAAAAGAAGCTTTCTTTTGAGCAACACGATTCTTCCTTTCTGATAAAGAAAGTTTGGCGCGATTCCAACGTTTTTTCACAGGTATTTTTTCTTTAGTAACCTTCGTATGTTCTGGATTTGCGCGTATAGCTTCATGGGCATTCTTATAAATGCTTTCAATCTGTAGACAAAAATAAGAAATATTTTTTTATATAAGTATTTTATGTATAAAATAATATACATACAGTGAATATAAAAAGTATTTATATAATAATTAATTTCAATAAACAAAAAGTTCTGTTTATTAACAAAATTTCAACAAATAAATAATACATTTTATATGTACATATTTTAAAAGTTTTTAGAATAATTTATAAAAAAAAATTATACTATTTATTACTAAAATATTAATAATCCAGAAAGTAGCAAATATATGTATAAGTATTCATATAGTCATATTTCATTAAACATATGATATAAATATTTTAACTTGAACATAAAAAAGAACAAAATATTACGAGTTGTAATAAAACAAGGTTATAAAATCATTTATAATTATGAGTATTTATGTATTTATTTATTTATTGTAAAAGTTGTTAAAAAATTTAAAAAGTTTGGATTAATAAATCTAACATTACACTAAAATCTAATATTACATCAATTTTTAATTAAATCAAATATATTATAATCTGTATATAATATCATAATAAAATAGTTTTTATAAAAAATATTATGTAAAAAAAACTGAAAAAACAATTGCAAATGAAAGAATGAAGTTTTGAAATTATAATCATGTGATAATGGAGCATTTTCAAATTTACTCTTATCTATGTATTTATGAATTGTAAAGTTTAATAAAACCCTTGTGTTTTTATAATTCATGATATTTTCAATAAATTTATACATTACATTTATTATATTATTTATATTGTAATATAAATATATATGTAATAAAATATGACTAATATAAATACTTACTAGTTATATATAATTATAACTTTCTAAATATTTATTAATATATTTTAATAATAAATCTGGATAACATTTTTTTTTAAATTATTCAAATTACTTTAAGACTTCTAATATATATATTATTATACATAATTTGTGAGATTTTGTTAAATATTTTTCGGTATGATTATTGATTTTGATTGATAGCCATCGAATGAATATAAACGATCATCGATTTTAACCTTTTGCGTTCCAGATCTTTTTCACTCGGCCGAACCAACAACTCCAGATGATTTTCCGCACTCGTTTGATGAATTTTTTATTATATTATAGCTAACTTAACACGTTGACTGCCGCATCACCCATATTCAGATAACAGCAAAAGTTCTCATCGAGCCGCGTCGCCCATATTCGGGTGATGCTTATTTGACTACTTATGAACGATCTTCGTAGATATTTCGTAGATCGAAAGATATTCTGCACGGTATAATAAAATTATTAAATTGTTATAAAAATAAAAAAATAATTTATTAAAAAAATTATTTTGAATGTAAAATTTTAAAACATTCTATATAAAGTTGAAGTATAATGATTCGAATAATTTGGACAAAAAGTTGTTGTCTTTTTTAAATTCCTTCGTACGTCTTTTGATCGATCCATTTGTCGTCTTTTATCCGAATAACATAATTTGCATGCAGTCTAATACTTATACCAGAATTATTTTTCCGAACAGCGATATTATGTTGACTCCGTTGAAGGTTTTGACAAGGTTTTGTTGTATTTTCGGATAATGCTAACAATTTTGCAGCTAATAATTGTCTAAATCTTCTAATTTTGGAGTATCACGAGTTTCATGGTGACGACATTAGATAGTTTATGAACATCGTGTGATGCTCTAACCATTGGACACGATTATCTGCTGTGACCCTAGTCTCTAATAGACAAGTCACACAAATAATTTATATACAATTCACAACTAAGAAGTACATTTGTTACGACTAATCGAAAATATTCGACAGTCATATTATCCAAATTATAATCCAAATTATCCAAATTAAAATATCCAAAATATA
>NW_006263392.1:247445-252845 GCF_000469605.1 Apis dorsata
TTCAATACTATTGTCAATACAATTACTATTATCAAGAAGAGTAATGATAGAAACAAATGATGCGAGACATCATTCTTGCAACCATTAGATTAAAATATCGGTAGAACTACTGGAGTACGCTTGATACAGCGGCGCACGTGGCCTGAAGATTTTGTTAGAAATATGCATGGCAGTCAACGTATTAAAATGATTTCATACACAAATTAACGTATAAAACTTTTATATTTTAATATTTTATGTATCTTTAGAGAATTATCTTTAATTATCTTTAAAGAAAGAAAATTTATTGAATATTAAAGTCTATTTTATATGATATTTTAATAATAAAATATCTTTTCTTATGATGTCTTTCTTATTTCGTTGAGAGTAAACCTTATAATCCCAATAACATGCTCTCATATTCATTGTCTATTATTCTTATTTTTTACCTTCTCTTATTATATCTCTATTTTCATCATTATTTTCCTTCTCTTATCGTTAATTTCTTAATAAATAGAAGTAATTTTATTATTCAATAACAAAAAATCAAATTCATCTTCATTTGAACTAATTTCATTATCATTTATAAAAAACTCAGAAACTTTCAAAATGATATTTCTATTGCCACGATTATCAAATTCGGATTAATGCCGAAAAGTTCAATCTGCATCTATTTTGAGATAAAAAAAATCTAACTATTTAACAGTATATTATTTTATACTTTATAAGATTATACATAGAGTTTTAGGAATCTATTCATGAAGCGATATTTTAAAAAATCAAAGATAAATAAATATTGTCGCCGTTCGAATTGCCGCATCAATCAAAGAGATGCCCGAGAATCACCAAGCGCAAAAAATTAGTATCACAATAGATAAATACCGTACCAAAAAGATATAATAATAAATAATAATATAATAAAAAATAACCGAAGTTGAAATTAATTACTACATACATATTTTTTATATTTACTATATACATTATTGAATATGATTATATGGTAAATATTCATTAATTTTACAAATTATTTCTTGTTCACATTATTTATTTTTCCTTCATTTATGTTTTCAAATTATCTATTCATGTAATAATAGAATGAATATTCCTATAAGTAATATTTTGTACAAGATATTTGTTTTTGTTATAAACATGAAAAAAAAATAATTTTGATAATTATTTAAAAAATTAAAATAAAGAACTGATTTCAATAAAAATATGTACAGAGAATAAAATTTTAAATAATTTTTTCTTGTGTATATATTTGTTTTAATTTTTGAAATATTTGCATAGAAAGATTATTGTTAGATTGTTGTAGAATTTTATTTATAACATACTTATGTGTTAGCATACTGCCATTTTTCATAATTTATTTTTTTTTTTTTTATATAAACATATAATAACAATTGGCATCTAAATATATATATAAACTATTACCACTCTTAGTATCTTATTAGAGATTTTGGGCATTTTATAAATCTTTAGAATCCATGAAATGCGAAAATAAAATATAAAAATATAAAACAATAAAATATAATAAAATAAAAAATTTTTGATTGAAATTAATCAATACAATAATAAATATTAACTATGAGATTAATATTACTATCATTTTAATCTATCATTATATTTTTGTTTTTTAAAAAATTGTTTTATATTTTCGTTCGATTCAAAAGAATTCGGGGAATGACCAAAATTTCTATGAATAGATACTAAATGTAATTTCACGAAATACTTAAATTCGAATGAAATTAAGATATTTAAGCTTAAAAATTTGTGAAATTTTTTTTAACCACTTCATTCGTATATTTTAAATTTCAGCTATTCTGATATTATGATTTACATTAGTAATGTAAACATTATATACACTTGTTTACATTAATAATGTTTATATTATAATAATGTAAAACAATAATTAATGCTACTAAGTACATATGTATATACATATAAATAACGAATATATGTATAAATGTATAATGTATAAATTAAATTTAACATTATACATTTTATGTCAACAAATTTAATAAATAATAACAATTTTTTTTACAAATATCTCAAAAATTAAGAATGACATGCATGTATTATATGTATTATACAAAAAAAAATTGTTCAAAACCTTGTCCTTTATATATATTTAAAAATTATAAAAATTAGTGAAATAATCTTCCATATAATCACTATTATTTTTATTAGTAACATCATATTTTAAACTCGTATTTATGTGTTAAATCATATTATATAAAAGCATTCAATTAATTATGAATATTTTTAATTTAATTATATTTTATAATTATATCAAAAATTTTATTTATAAAACTATCTTTATTAATTAATATCTATTTCATATAGATATGTATAAATACATGTAATAGAAATATAGATGTATACATCCAGCTAACTTATATCTTTTTCAATTTACATCGATTATTGTTTTAGAATTAATTAATTAAAATGCAGAATATAATACAATTGTACTAGTTTTTTTTTATTTTTTTTTATAATTTATTGTTTATGAGAATATTGATTAATAAATGACTAGTAAAAACAAATTTTATATAATAAAATATTGATATACAAAATAAAAATATAAATAGCAGAAAATAAATAAAATGTAACATAAGTTGATATGATAAATGCTATATCATGCATTTATTTCTTACAACCAATGCACTTATTATTGTCCAGTTGCGACACTGCAGAAATTATGAAAGTCTACAGTAATTATAAACTGGACGAATCATAATCATAAAATGGACAAGTACTTACACTATCAGCTGTAATGCCATTTTTTATATATTGTGAAAATTGTCGTTTGAAAGCTTCATCATCATCTTCTTCTAATGTTTTCATATAATTTGCAACATGTTGTCCAAAAATATGTTGTCGATGAACATCAGCATTAAAAGATTTGGACTCGCTATCATAACCAGGAAACCTCTTGGTACTATATTATAAGAATAAGAATAATTATAAATTATATTTGAAATTACTTTATATTATTTTTATATTTAGAAAATATTATCAGAAACATAATTTTTAATCTTTTTATGTCTATGCAAAAAAGTAAATTGTATTGTAGAACACAAATACAAAATCATGTCTTGCTATGACTCAGATGACGCGCATGTATTATATAATCATCATAATATTAATGAATATTATTTTTCTATTTAATATTTTCTAAAATAATTAAGTTAATAAATACCTATGTGGAATGTTCAGACCACCATCAACAGCACCTTTCATAGCGCCAAAAACTCTAGCACCAGTAGTTGTACGCATTAGACCAGTATCTAAATAACATCTAAATGCACCAGGGCCTTCATCATCTAATTCTTCAACATTATATTCATCACCAGTTACTTCAGTTGTTCCAGTATATAAGGTATCTAGACCTAACTTTTTTAATAACTATACAAAAAAAATAAAAAATCATTATTTAAAAGATATTATATTTAATTTAAACTATATTTAACATTATGTAATTATTGTTCAGAATAATATATAACAGGGAACAATTAAAGTTTCTTCAGTTATGTATCAAAGCGAGCTGAGTATTTCATCATCAAATAAATATCTATAATATATAATACAATATATTAAGCTGAGAAGTTGATATTTGATAAAAAATATAAATCTAATTGGTCAATTTTAATCAATTTTTATATAATCTTAAAAATACATTAAAAACCACATTTATAATACAACATAATATGACAGTCAATGATCAAATAAAAAACTTTTGTCTTCATTTTATCCTAAACTTTCAATTTAGTCAACTTTTCAACTATGTATATATTTATATATATTATATATATTATATGTATATATTTATAATATTATATTCATATATAATATAATATATAATCATAAAATATAACTATAAAAATCTTACTCTTCGTGCTAAAAGAAGACCTGTACAATATGCAGAAGCATAATTAGTAAGACCAACTTTAATACCATATTTTGGAAGTTCATGACTATAAGCTGCACATACAATTCTATCTCCTTCAATTCTTGAATATGCAACCTATATATAAAAAAATTTTTAATAATTCATAAATAAAAATTTTTAAATATTTTATTCATTATATTTACCTGACAAGTAATGTATTTCTTTGATAAACGTACAATTAATCTATATTTAGGAGTATTATATTTATTTTTATCCTGAATAGTTAATCGTTTACGTGCATAATAATCAGTTTTTCCCTCACGTCGCCTTCTGAATTTAACTTGATAACGCTTAAAATATTGTTTATTCTTAACAACTTTTACAAAACCCTAAAAAATAGATGATATGGATATATTATTTTTCATATTAAGAACGATTATATATTACACTTCATTTATGTATAATATTCAGTGACATTGGGACAATTTTCTCATTTCTTTATCAATGTGAGCTAAAATTTTCATCATTTAAGAAATATTATTTATTAAAAATTATATTTATTTTAATATCTAATAATATTATTTATAAAACTAGTACCATTTTTGATTTTATTATTTTTAATTTTATTATGAGTACATTAAATAAATATGCACATTTCAATTAAATAAAAAAATTATTTTCAATATACTGTAAGACATTAACTAAAATTAACCAATTCATAATAAATAAAATATTATTGTATTTTTTATTTCATAATATTAAAATGATTTATAACATTCATTTATATAAGCTGCAATAAATATCATTTTTCAAATCCTATTAAATAACATACATCTAACATATTTATTTATATTAAATAATTTGTACAAATAATCAAAAATTTTATTTATTTAATTATACTAATCTTAAGAAAATTTTGCTTACCATTTTGTTCGTAAATATAATAAAATCTTTATACCGAACAATATTTTCTACCACTCCATATAATGAAAAGGAAGTTATCGCTTATGCTCGAAATATCTAGGGATGAATCGATTTAAATACGAGTATATTCGATATTTCTCGATACTAGGTACATTTAATATCGATATTTACAATTCCGATATTTAATTGATATTATAAAATTATTTTAAATAATAAATATTTATTTTTATAAATATTTATATTTCAATACCAAAAATGAATAATTATTCCATTTCAAATTTCGAATTTCAATTCAATATTATAATAATTCTGATATATTTCACATCATTATTTAATAAAAAATAATGGTACTAGAATTCACTAGATAAAGTTATATCTTATTGGACATCTGCATCATGTGTTTGATTAATAAAATTTTAGATTATAATCTAAAGATAGGAAAATATACAGTTAAAATATAACAGTAGAATCATATTTAAATAATATAGATTTTTGAAAAATTTTAAAAATTTTATATTTTTTAAATACAATTTTTTAAATATTTAGTTTTAAAGAAATAATAAACAAAATTTAAAAAAAAAGAATCGATTATGATAAATAATGTA
>NW_006263392.1:253725-258816 GCF_000469605.1 Apis dorsata
TCTTATAATTTCTTATATAAAATTTTATGTAATAAAATATAATAATTTAAAAAATAAAATTTATACATATAAAAAATAATAATTTATACATATTTTAAAACATTTTGAATTTGTAAAAAATTTATTTATGTACATATGTGTAGGAAAAAATTATTATTTAATTTTAAATTTAGAATTAAACTTTATTTCTAAGACAAAGAAAATATTCATATGATTAAATTTCATCAAATTTTTGCAAAGTTCATGGTTGTATTTTTATTTATTTTTGTATTTTTAAAGATATAGAGATGATTATGCAAAAAAAAAAAAAAAGAAAATTGAAAATAATTTTAAAGATTGAGTTAATTAGTTTATATTGATTCAAAAAATTTTTAAAAAGACATTAAGACATAATTAAACTAAACCAAAACTAATATTTATTGCAAAAACTAATGATTTTAATAAAATCATTGTGACTACTTTTTTAAATAACATTTAATATTAACGAAATAAAAATTTTATGTATTTTATGTAAATTTTATGTAATTCAAAATTTCATTTTAAAATATTTCTTGTTCAAAAAAAAAAGTTATAAATTGGATCATGAATAAGATATAAATATTATAACAATATTATGAATTTCAGCAAGAGGTATATATGTCTCCATTATTAATTTTCTCATGTAAAATAAAGAAGGTTGTTTTAAATAAAATATCTCTCACTTCATAGCCTGCATTCAATTAAAATAAATAGAAAATTATACATTTCAAGATTATATCAAAACTATTATTTTATTTCTTTTTCATAAGCATCTAAAGATAATGTTATGCAAGTATTAATTGATAGACATTCAATATATAAAAAATGTTTAAAAATTTTGAAATTATTGAATTTGTTTAAAAAGATGATTTATTTTTTTCTATATTGTATTATCCTATACAATTATCAGACATTTTATAAAATTTTTTATTAATTATTCTGCAGAAGGTTAATAAATAAAGAGTTATATATATAAGTTATATATATTATATAATATAAGAGGTATTGTTTCAATTGTTCATTTTAAAGACATTTTTTTTTAATTTTTGATTAAGCTTTCATAAAAGCATTAACTATAAAAATTATAGAAACTCAATAGGTTTTTAAAAATTTAATCTTTAAATTCTTACATGTTTCAATATAGTGACATTTTTTATTATTCAATTTAGTTTAAATGAAATTATTAATCCACTTTTGCAAATGAAAGTTTCATCTTAATAATTTTAAAATCTTCAGAAATTCATTTTGCTTTTAAATTCATAATCTATTATATAAATGTATATCAGTAATTGAAATATCTGAAATAAAATTAATGTTATGATCTATTAAAGTAAAAAATTTAAACATTCCATATAGAATTTTTTTTCAAAAATACTATTAAGATTATGAATATTTTTTAGAAATATTTATAATCTTTTTTATAATTTTAAAATGTTAAATAATAAAAATATAATTAATTTATAATAACATTTATTATAAATTATCAAACTTTTGAGATTAAAAAGAAGAGTATAATAAAAAAATTTATAAATAAAAAATCTACAATAATAATATCTGATGAATATAAAACAAAATTTGTTGAATTTATTTAAAAAAAAAAAAATTATCTGCAATAAAATTAGAAAATAATAAAAGAGGAAGCTTTGTCAAATTGTACTATATGAAAAGTAAAGAAGTAGTAAATATAATAGTATAGTATGATTTTATTATATTATATATATATATAGATTATATTATATATATGTAGTATGACTTATTAAGTAAATTAATAAATAAATAATAATTATAAATATTAATATCTTGAAATTCAAGATCAATTTTTTTTTATTGTATTCTATTTATATTCTATTCTATTCATTAGGATAAAAAGTCTCAAAGAAATCATGAATTGCAATTTTTTTAATAAAAACTATTGAAATTATATTATTTTCCAAATTCATCATTATTTATATTTTTTTGATCAATTGCAAGAAAAAAATTTACATTTATTATGATTATTTAAATATCATCATATATCCTACATTTTTGCTTTTTTTTCTCTTTTTTTTCTCAAATTTAAACAACAATTAGACAGGCAATTCGCATGTCTAAAAATCATTGAAACATAAATATTGCGATGCATGTATCAATTTGAGTGAAATTAATGGCTTACACGAGACTGAAATATTATTCTATCATTTTTATTTAATTGAATTAATTTATCATTTAATCTAATTGAATTAAAAAAATAAAATTATTTATTACTATTTATTTTTTTATTAAATTGTCTATTTTTTCTCAATGTAAAATCTAATCTAAAATTTAAAATCTTTTGGATAAAATAATATGAACATTTTGATTATCTTTTATATAATTTTATTTTTTAAAAGAATAATTTATTTTTTATACTATATTTTTTGTATTATATTATTAAAAATTTATAGAATCATATATAATAAATTTCAAACTTTATTCTTAATATACATGTAATGTATATATTATGTAAGATTATATATAAAATATAATCTTAATATGTATATTTAGAAAATATTATAAAAAGTTTATTACATTTCTATATTCATGTGACAATCATTAAAAATTATAAACATAATTTTCGTCGTTCATTAAATGAAATTCATATGGAGATATTATATTCCACAACACGATATCTATTTTTTTATAACTATAAAAATTTAAAAAATTTCACATCACAAAAAATATACTTTAAAAGTGATGACATTATAGGTCTTTAACTATAGATGATATCAAAGTCAACTATTGATTCTTGAGCTTATTTTAAACTTTTATTTGCAAAAATATTTTCCACTTTTTCACTTTTAATTAACGAGTTATTAATAAAAAACACTTAATAAAAAAATGTATAGAATTGTAATGTTGCAACTTGGGTTGAACAAACAAATTGGAGCAATATATATCGAAATAATAATAATAATAATAAATAAATTTATATAACTATAAATTATATAATAATAATAAATTATATAATATAATATAATAATAATAAATATATAATTATAATAAATATTATATATATAATTATAATAATAAATAATATATTGAAATGTATTGAAATAAGTATGCTGAATAATTATTGGACAGATGTTACATGTTCTAAAAAACAGTGTACAGATATATTTTCGAAAATGAACTGACAAATGAAATGAACAAATAAATTGATAAATAAAAGTATAAAAAAAGATAGATATAAAAAAATATAAAATAAATACAAAAAAAATTAATGTATATAATAAAATACAAAAAAAAAAAGAAAAGAAAAAAGAAAAAAAAGAAGAGATTCGCTTAACAATTTCTCTATGTTCTCTACAGTTGAAACAGTTGAAAATTTTTGTAAAAATAAAATGTAAGAGAGAAACACTCAAAAAATACTAAAAAGTAAAAAAAAGAAGATGAAATGAAGTTAGATAAGAAAAGATTGACAAAAGATTTAGTAAAAGATTCAAACGAAAATGTTTATCTCAAACTATAAGATACAAAAAGAAATGGAAATAATAGAAAACTAAGGAAAAAATGAATTAGAAAAAAAAAAGAAACAAAAGGAATAAAAGAAATAAAAAAAAACCGATGATATATAAATTGATATGTACTTGTAAACTGAGTTTTTCCAATAATATTAATAATTATAGAGAGAAATTTATAATTTCGTTTTTAATCGAAGCCTTCAAAAGAAAACCTTTTTCACAACATCTCCAAGTATCATCCTACTTTTATTAATGAAGAACACTCTATAAACAGAGAAGATGAATATTGAATATGAATATTAATTGTGTTCATTAATTGACTACTCAAAAAAATATTAATTCATTAATCAGCGACACTTTGACACAAACTAAACAAAGTGAATGAGTTTTAATACAAAATTAAAACAATCAGGAAAAAATCGATATCAATCATCAAGCAAAATAGAATATTTTCATATATATATTCAATCAACAATGAATTTTCAATGAATATTCAATCAACACTAAAAAAATTGCAAACATTTCATTCATTCATTTTAGAAAAAAATTAGATACTACATTATCAATTTGAAATAAAATCAAGATGCTAAAATCGATATATTATATTATTAATACGTTTCACAACATTTAATTTAAATGACTCTAATTTATTTTATTATATTATAACAATTTAAATTTTTTTCGCATAAATATAAAATATAAAATAAATATAATAAAAATAAATATAAAATAAATAAAATAAAAATAAATATAAAATAATGTAAAAAAGAAATAATAATTATTTGGAAGTGAATTTGAAGAATTTCATAAATTGCTGTTGATTTGCAAATGCTGTTGATTTGCAAATTATAAAAACATGACAAGATAAAAAAATATATATTTGAAAATATTAAAATTAGCAAAAATAAAAATTTTTAATGTAAGCATAACAATTAGATATTTTAATATGATTATATTTTAATATAGCTAAATGATTATATTTTAATATAGCTAAATTAATTAAATATTAGCATGAGAAATAAGAAATAAAATGTATAAATTAGTCGGTTTATTATTATAAATTTAAATATTGTTAAAAATATTTAAAAATCTTTCAGAACAAATTTATATAAATAATCATCAATTTTCTGACAAAAATCGTAAAAACCGAATGGAATAAAATATAAAAAAAATAACAAAAAAACGAAATTTAATATTATGATAAAAAACAAAATAATAACACATATATATAATCTAGCTCAATAAATTCAGTAATAAAAAATAAAAAAGAAAAATATTGACAATGTTAAATATAAACCATTATAGTTTAATTGAAATTCAGAAAAAAAATAATAAGTTATTCGTAAATATATAAATATCAAATAGAAAGGCAAGACATTAATTACATGAAAATATATGTGAAAAACATGAAAGAAAATGAAAAAACTGGAAAAACATACAGCCAACAGTGCATATATGTATAAAACTTAATAAGAAAAGACGAGAATAACAAAAATTCTGGCATCATTTCTACTAAAGAAAAAAGAAATTTAAAAAACTGTAGGAAAAAAAAAGATTAAGAATTAATTAAAAAAACTTAAGACAAACAAATCAA
>NW_006263392.1:259047-262501 GCF_000469605.1 Apis dorsata
AAAAAGATAAGAATTAAAAAAAAGAGTCGAATCGTAATTAGAGATGATCAATGTATAATATATAAAATACAAAAAGAAATAAAAAGAAATAAAAGACTGTTAGAAAAAATAAAAAATATCAAGATAAAAATTTATATATATATATAAAATTTATATATATAAACAAGATTAATATTCATATAAAATTCAGAATTTAAGAAAAGAAAATATAAAGATATTGAGAAACAAATTGTGAAAAGTTTATAAAAATTAATAAATATTTATATAAATTAATAATTAATAAATATACATATATTTATATAATGAAAAACTATAATGTTATAAATATAAATATAATATATATAAGTGAATAAACTATCATATTGAAAATATAAGTTATTTTGATATTTTTGATACTTTCATAATTTTGACGGTTTTTAAAAGAAAATTTCAATTCAAAAATTTAACGTAATAAATATATCATATCCGTTTTCTGATGGATGATAATCGATAATAATTTCATAAATCATCGAACACATCTAAATAATTTGTTAGTGTTAGATATTTGTAAATGTTGTAAGTTTAATCATTGTTCTGTCATTTAAGGATTATTTAATTTTAAGTTTCTATCGGCTTGTGCCTCTCTATTAAATCACATTTGAAATATTTTAAAAATCATTTATTTCTGTAAAAAATGATCATAATTTTCAAATTCAACTCAAAGAACCTTCGAAATAATAACAAATTTGATCAAACATTTTCTTTGAATTATATTATCATTCTTTGATATTTAAAGTATAAATATAGATAAAAAAAATTGAAATAAATATTAAAAAATACTATGTAGAAATGCATGAATAAAATTGTAACAACAAAAGAATACAATATATAAAATATTCTAAAAATCCATATAGAATAAGAATCAAGATAACGAAATAAAGACAAGTATGTCTTCGCTATGACATTTCTATGGCACAAATATATAGAAGAAGAAAAACAAACTTCTACTAGGAGAAGAATATTACAATAAACTAAATTAAACTAAAGTAATTATTTGACAAAATATTTGACAAAAAATTATATCGAATTGTATTTTATTTATGAATAATGAATAAACTAATAAACTTTGACACATTAATATATAACTTTGACACATTATATATATTATATTGACAACGCGTACACAGTATGTAATCTAAAATAATTATTTGACAAAAATTATATATATTGTATTTTATTTATGAATAATGAATAAACTAATAAACTTTGATACATTAACATATCACAGTATTACGCACTAGCACTTAATATACTATCCTTCGTTAATAAGTTATTAATAAAATAAAATGAAATGTTTTACAAAAAGTTGCTTACATGAAAAAAAATTTTTGATCCCAAAAACTTTAGATTTTTTTATGTCTAATATTACATTCTGATTTAGTTAGACCATATACAGAATATCCCAAAAATACGAAAACATCTGTTAATTAGATATATAAAAAAATATAACAAATATTTTTTATCACTAAAAAATTATATCGAATTCATAATTTTATTATGAATAATAAATAAATTATAATATTCAACTTTTGACATATATTGTTTGGATTTATTCATGTTCGATTGATAGTACATAACCAATATGGCGACTCATTTAGGCAATGCACTCCATGATTGGCCAGTATTTTTTGTTAATAACTCGTTAACAAAACTGTAACGAAAGATTTTACAAAGGAAAATATTGCTTTATATAAATAAAATTATCTCAGGAATCTCTTGTTAATAGATATTTCCATATTTTTGAGATATTTTGCACATTTATAGACACAAATAAAAGACAGGAAATAACAATATTTCTTGTGGAAAAAAGATAATTCAAAATGATGAATGTAAATCAAATAGAAATTACAAGCAATTACGTACAAGTGAAATTATATATTTGTCTATGAATAATTTTTAAATAATTAATAATGATATTTAACATATTATATTGAAAAATTGTAAAAAATAATAAAAATACAAAAAGTTATTATTTTCTAATATTCTATTTTTGAACTTACTTCTTTTTTTAAAATAAGTTCTTTTTAAGATAAATTATAAAGAAATAATTATAGATTGAATATTATCAATATCTTAATTAAAATTTAATTTTTTCGAAATAAATTTTTAAGATACATGTTACAATGAGCACTATTTAAAATTATAGAATAAATAGAAGAATAAAGTAAAAATTGATATATAATAAAATAAAATATATATTTTAATCTTAAAAATAACTATATTATGTTTCGTAAACAATAAAAAAAATATTATTATACGATACAATTGATAGAAATTTTTTTTTCAATTTATACTTATATTTTCTTTAGCTATATTCAATGTAATATAGCTAAAATTTGTAAAAATCAATATTTTTTACTTTCTAAATCTGCTAAATAATTTTTACGATTTTTTAATATGTAACATTTTCCATTTTCATCAAAATATACTTTTTCTAAAATCATTCAACTCTATATTTTTTACTATGAATAATAATGATAAAAATCGAGCTAATAATTTTTAATGAATATTTATATATTATATAATATAAATTGATATAATATAATATAAATTGAAAATAAAGACTGACTTTGAAAAAAAGCTAACTAGAACTTACACAATGTGATTGCTATCTTCCGATTTTATTAGAACACATTAAATGTTAAGTTATGCTTTCATTCAACATTAAATATTGTAATTTCTTTAATGAAATTATATATTATAATACCAAATTCAATGCTATGATAATCTAACGATAACGAATAAAAACCATGATATTTATTATAGGTATCAAATATTAAAAGTTATAATGATAACTAAAATAAATTATAAAAAAATAAAGAAATACCGGTCGCATTCTGTTACTTCCTCTTTCCTAATTAACTTTTTCTGTATTATTCTCAATCAAAATGTATATTAAACTTAGTTCCAATAATTTAATCAAATAGCAAATAATTTAGTAACTTATTATATGTAAATATTAGAATTTAATCGAATAAGTTACTAAAATGATTTGATCGACTAAATTTTTCATTCATTAATAATCAAATATACTTATCCGGATCCATTTTTTTATTCGAATATTAATAGAATCTGTTTTAAAAAAAAATTGTTTTTGTTTGATTTTATTGTTCATTCTTTTTTTATTCTGATTTTTTATTCTAATTTATTTTTTTTTTACTCATTCTTTTTTTATTTTGATATAATTTTTAAATAATTTAGCATTTCATTTTGAAATATTGAAATTTTTTTAATAGCAAAAAATGTAGAAAAATTATTTTCAGCTTGAAATAAAGAATTGGAAGAAAAAATAAAGAAATTAGAACAAAAAAAATCATAGAAAGTGTTAAATCAATAATATATAATTATAAAAAAATAACATAATTTTATAATGAAATAAAAATGATAAATATATTTTATATATTTTATATATAAT
>NW_006263392.1:262872-286026 GCF_000469605.1 Apis dorsata
TTTATATTTATATGTATAAAGAAGTTTAGTTTAAAAAAGTATAAAATTTTAAAACCTATAATTAAGAAAGCTTTATTGTGATTTTTTAAAATTATTATTATTATGAATTTTAAATTATAATATAAGTTATAATTTTGTTTTTTATTCATAAATACTCTATTTTATTTGAATAAATGAATTATATTTAAATAAAAACGCTCTTTTTTCACAAATTGATGTGAATAAATATTATAAATACTATATTTATATATTTTATATATCATTTATTCTTTTTTTAATATCTATTTTTTTAATTTTCTTTATATATATTTTCAAGTTTTATTGTTCATTTTTTTCAATTTCCAAAGCTCAAATACTAATTCAAATACTTTTCTATATTAAATTATATATTATATTAAATTATTTAATAATAAGTAGTCATTCGCTATTCGGCATATTTAAATTAGTGAACATATCTAAAATCTTTTAATTTTATAAATTTAGCCAGAGCCCGCTTTTGGGAATTCTACTGATAATTCCCAATTCTTGATCGAGTTAATTCTTGTCGGTTGAGACATTTTGCATAACCTATATAATTTAATAAAATATAAAATGAAATTATCAAAACAATCAAAATTAAATATTAAAAAAATAGAATTAAAATTAACAGGAAAATCTCGGAAACAAATGCGGAAAGAACTTAGAAAGCAAAAAAAAATTAATAAATCAATTTATTTTAAAAATAAACGCGAATTATGTGTGGATATATCTAATATTAATGATGATAAAACAAATCATAACAAAATCATTAACAAAGAGATAAATCGATTAGAAAGTTCTAAAAAATATACAAAAAATAATTGTTTTGAAAAAGTACATAACTCGATAATATCTATAACCAACTGTTTCGAACAGGTTAAAACCAAAAAAAGTGAAGAATTTGAATATAAAAAAAAAATACAAAAATGTAAATTACTCAAAAAAGCTAATTTAAAAGAAGATAAAGAAATTAGAAAATTGGAAAAGAAATTAAAATTAACTAAAAGAAAAAAAAAAACAATTCCTAAATCTTTTGTAACTGATGGTTTAGATTGTATCCTTTTTGATTATAAAATATTTGTTGAGTAACTTATTATTTTATTTTATTATCATTTTCGCTGATTAGTTAAATCATGAGTTCATTTATTATAAAGACTTCATCAGCAAATAGAAGAAGATTGCCTATTAACATTAAAAATATTAATTAATTATATAAATTTTTGTTTATTGTTAATTCTTTGAAATAAAAATTATAATATTTCCTTAATATATGAATAGATCTTTTGGATTTTTGTTTACAAAAAAACAAAAAATATATTATAGAAACAAAAGAAGAAATCTTAGAAGATGAATTTAGCAATCAATTTAATATAAATTCTTTAAAAATAGAAAAAAATATGTATACAAGTAGTGCATTAGATAATATTAAAGAAAATAAAAATGAAAATATCGAATCAAAAATGTCAAAAAATTATACATTGATTATAGAACAGAATAATAATAATAGTTCAGATAAAGTTTTAAATACACAAACTAAAAAAATTGATAGTACTGACTATAGTATTAATGATAAAGATTTTTGGGAAGATATTTATGGAAGAAAAAGAGATAAAGAAGGTAATGTTATATACGCAAACAATGCAAACAAATATGTTCCACCTGCTATACGAGCAACTATTACACATAATATAAATTCAAATGAAGATGAAAAATTATATTTTTTAAGAAAACAATTAAAAGGTTGTTTGAATAAAGTGGCAGAATATAATATGTATAGTATAGTAAATCAGGTAATTGTATAATTATAAAACAAAATATAGTTATATAAATAAATGTATATATTTAAGATGAATTTGCTTATTATATGATTTATATTTACATTATATATTACAGATAGAAGCATTGTATATGACAAATAGTCGTAATAATATGAACAATATATTATCAGAATTAGTACTTGAAAGTTTAATATCACATGTAATTACACCAGATCGTCTTATTTGTGAACATATGATGTTAATTGCGATTTTACATGCTAATATTGGTATTGAAGTAGGTGCAAATTTTTTAGAAAAGGTTATTAAAAAATTTATTGAAATCACGGAAAAATTTCAAAATATAGCAAATAAAGAATTAGATAATATAGTTCTTATTATTTCACATCTATATAATTTTAAAGTATGAAAATTTTGTTAAACAATAATTTATATTATTATTTATAATATAAGAGAAATTAATTAATTAAGTTATTTTAATTTTATTTTATACAGGTATTTGGATACAAGCTTCTTTATGAAATACTTAACAAATTGATGATAAAATTTACAGAAAAAGAAATTGAATTAATATTACTTATCTTAAAGACAGTAGGATTTTCATTGAGAAAGGATGATCCAAATGCTTTAAAAGAATTTATACAAAGTTTACAACAAAAAGCTATTCATGAAAATAAAAAAAAGTAAGTTTTCTTATATCTTTTAAGTATAGAATAAAAATTATTAGAAACTAATCAAATGATTAATTGTGCAGTTCAAGAGTTAAATTTATGTTGGACATTTTATTAGCAATAAAAAATAATAATATTAATAAAATACCTCAATATGATCCTTCTCATGTAGAACACTTAAAGAAAATTATTAAAAATATAATACGAAAAGGCAATACAATAACACAATTCAATGTATCATTAAAGGATTTATTACATGGTATTTGATATTTATATATATAAATATCATATAAATATGATATTTATAACTTTAAATTTAATATAAATATGAATATGATATTTATAACTTTAAATCTAAAGCATAATTTATTTATATATACTTTCATTATAGTTGATGAAAAAGGAAAATGGTGGATTATAGGATCAGCTTGGTCTGGTTCAAATAATATAAGTGACAAAACAAATTTAAAACAACATAATAATTTTAATTTTAGTATACAAATTTTGAAATTGGCACAAAAACAAAGAATGAATACTGATATAAGAAAAAATATTTTTTGCATTCTTATGACAGCTGAAGACTATTTAGATGCTTTTGAAAAACTTCATCATCTTGGTTTGAAAGATCAACAAGAAACAGAAATCATACATGTATTAATACATTGTTGTTTACAAGAAAATAAATTTAATCCTTATTATGCAATATTAGCTCAAAAATTATGTGAATATAATAGAAAATATCAGGTATGTAATAATTATATGTATTATATTAAACAACACAAAATATATGAAAAAAATTATAATTATATTTCAGTATTAGCAAATTTTTTACAAAAAAATTTATTAAATAAATTAATATCTAAAAAACACATTTCATGTGTATTTACTTATGTATAAGATTATATATGAGATTTATATATAAAATTGACTATTATATAAAAAAAATTAGATACTAAAATTAATAAATTTATAGCTTAAAAGTGAAATAGCATTTAAATATTTTTTTATATGAAAAAATTACAATTCTATTTATTTATGTATCAAGTAAAAAAAAAATAGCATATCAAAAAATTGTTTTATTTTAAAACAAATTTGATTGTACATATATATATTAAATATAAAAATTTACTTTAAATTAATATTAGATATCCAAAAAATTAACAATAAATATTTATATTTCTATTGTTATAAGATGCAACAATAATATTGTTATTTAATATGTTAAATAATATTTATTAATTTCAATTATTTTTCAAAAATTTTAATAAATTTTTTTGTGTATTCATATATGTATAAATGATTAATAATATATTTTAATGCTTTAATATAATAATAATGGTTTAGCTTACAATACAATGCAATTTTTGGGACAAATTGAAAACATTAGAAGCATATAATAATAAACAACTAATTAATTTAATACAATTTTTAATTCATTTACTCATTGAAAAATGTCTTGCTTTGTCAATTTTGAAAGTAAGTACTATATTCTTTATTAGTTTAACAATATATATTACAAATTTATCTTGTATTTTTAAATTGTTTATTATAGGTTATTCAATTTACTGAACTTGAAAAACATACTATAATATTTCTCAGACAAATTATATTGGGAATTCTATTGCATGAAAATGAACAGGCTTCTATCCAAGTATTTGAAAGAATATCTGTTTCTTCTCAATTACAGACTTTTAGGGAAAGCCTTCGTTTATTTATAAATTGTTTCTTGGTAAAAAATATAGATATGTGTTCAATATTAGATAAGGAAAAAATAATATTAAAAAAAAGAATCGAAATTGTAGATAAAATATTAATTTTACACGGATCTAAAATTATGTTTTAAATTTTATATATAACAAAAAATTGTAATTTTATTGAAAATATAATAAAAAAAAATCACTTTATAAAAACACTAAATTATTTAATTTCTCTTATCACTAATTATTTATCATAAATGAAGATTTAAAGCAAAAATTCTTAAATCAATTTCTAATTTTTCAGGATTAAATAAAATTATTATCATATATTTATTTTTTATATTTATTAACATATATATATATATGTAAGATATAATTTTATATTTTTTATGAGTGTTCTTACATTGTTGTAATTATTGTTTTTCAAAAGTCTGCATGCAAAGTTTATAAATATTTTCATATTTTGAATTTAATGAACCATTGCATCCATATCCACCTAATCGATGAATGCGAAGAAAATCATCACAATTAATATTACCATCATTGTTACAATCCTAAAAATAAACATATAGAAAAAAAAAGTAAATAATTATGTTTTAATATAATAATTTTAATAAACAATCTTTTGTGAATCATTTAAACTTCTACATATAATTATCAATTGAATTATTCATTATTACAAAAAATGTTTCAAGTAAAACTCATATTTTGAAATGTTATGCTTTGATGGAAATAATTTAATATAAATGATTTCTTCATTATTAGAAATATAAAGGACATATTTACTTTACTTTTTTTAATAAAATCATATATTTTTTTGATACATTTTTTCATTTCTCATAAAGAAGTGCTATCATTTATAATAAATCATTTTTGAAGATATTTTAATTTTTATTTTGAAAAATTTTGTCATATGCCAAAAAATATGATACATAGCTTTTTATATTCATCTCTTTACATTATAATAAATTTTACAATTACATTTTAAAATTAAAATGTTTATTAAATTAATAACTTTTTATATATTTTAAAGTTTAATAATTTTTTATAAAAATAATAATCCAATTGCATCAATTAATATATAAAATATATGTATATATATATGTATATATATATAAAATATATTTAAAAAATAAAATTGATTTTCAAAATCTTTTTTTTTTTTAAATATTTTCACTTATAGAAAAATTATTTAAATTCACATATTTTTTTTAAACAAAATAAAATATTAGTTATAAGTAAATATAGTTTCTTGAAATAAACTTTAAAATAATGAATTCGATAATTACATGCGAATGCTTAAATGAAATTTATATTAATGTATTTTGTATACCTGAGCAAATTTCATCATGTAACCTTGTACTGTACGAGCTGCACAATAAGGATCGTTTACACATCGTGCATACGCTAAAAGCAAATTTTTTTTTTTTTTTTAATTATTTCAAATTATTTCACTAATTATTTCATTAAATTTCACTTATAAATTAAATTATATATATACTAACCATTTTCGTTTAAATTATCATCAAGTGTTAGTTTACCGGCATCAGCCCAATAATTCCATGTTATACGAAATGGTCCGCAAACAGATTCATCACAACCAATTGTAATATTACATCCAGAAGCAGCTTCACATATACATCCCAGACATACCCTTGATACCATTTCTGTTGCTATTACTAATGTTTGTTGCTCTGTTATATTTGTTAAAAAATAGGTTTCTTTGAAATATTTATTATAAATATATTAGAGTTTATTAGAGAGAAGAATTTATTATAAATATTATTATAAATATAATTATAATTTATTATAAATTAATACATTCAAATTCAGTAAATAAATTAAAAAAAAATGAATAAAATATATTTAAAAGAATATAATTATGAATCAATAAATAAATATATCTTAATTATTTTGAATTTTTTTATATATAATATAAGCGTAATATATATAATGTAAGCGTAATTTATGTCATATGTATGTATAAGTAATATATAATTATATATTATAAAAGAATTATTTCTTTAACAGTTGTATAATTACAAAGAAAATTGCCGAATTCTGAGTTGATTTTTTATTCTAAAGTTGATTCAGGATACTAAAAATTATTGCCTTTTTTATAATTCTCAATTCTCAATTTGATAAATAGATTCTAAAATAAAATATCATTTTTAATATTAAAAAATTATTTTATCAAAAGTTACAAATATTAAATATAAATTAAAATTGATCTAAATCTATATTTTAAATTCAAAAATTAATAAAACTTATTAATCTTTAATAATTCAATATAACATATTATTAAATTCAATATAAACCAAATTTTCAACAAATAAAAATTTAATAATAATTTAATTTGAAATACATACAGAAAACTAAAAAAAACTGTATTACCTATAGTTTCATCAACGAATGTAGGAGGCATTTTTTGTCTACAGGTAGCAAATCTTGTCTATAAGTAGACTTATCTCATCAGCTATATTAATATTAAGTTTTACATATACATAACTGTTCGATCAATTTCTAGAATATAAAATGGTATTTGAAATCTAAATTTAAACATTAAAAAACTTAAAAAAAAATCTATAATTTTAAAAAAAAAAAAGAACAGCAAAATTTTATTCTATATTCTTACAAATTGATATATATTTTATTTTATTTCTAAATTTTAAATTCTATAAAAAAAGTTTGATTATTTTATACAAATTCAGTTTACTATAAAAATTATATATAAATTTGTTCCAATTTAATTTATAAATAATAATAATGGAAATTTATTTTTCCTTTATTATTAAAAATAAAATCATGCTTACCATAAATCAAAGATAACAATAATAAGCACATAATTCCGGAAAAATTCAACAAAAAAACCATCCTCATTTTAACTGATTAATTTTTGAAAAACAACAATTTCTTTTCGAATCTTCAATTTTATTAATGCTATTTGAAAATACCTGCACGATGCGCGGAAGAATATACATAGGATTTTTAACGTTCTCTTTTATATATAAGAAAGTTGCTTGCTGAAGTGGGGATCTCAACAGAAGTCAGTGACAAGGACTATTTCTTGGAAAAAATTATGAAAACGATTTAGAATTCAACTTATCGTGATTTTAAATATTTTAAAATAGAAATTGTAAATTGATATTAATTATATATTTCGATTAGTATTTATATTATATTTAATTATATTATATTTCGATTGTATATATTGTATATTAATTATATATTGATATGTATTACATATATATATATGTACACATTATATATTGTATTTATATTTATTTGTTTTTAAAAAAAGAAACTATTTTATTATTATATATTCAAATTATATTTTAATATGAATATAATTTTAAAAAAATAATTAATTTTTTTATTTACCAATAAGAACTATTCAGTTTCGTAATTCATTTCATTCAAAAATATTTTTTAATTTATTTTTTTTTTATATCATATCTTTCTTTGGTGAATAACTTGCATATGAAATTTATTTATGAAACAAAAACTATACTAAAACCGGATTTCAATGTCAGATAATATAAAGTGTTAATATATTCGTAAAAGATCATCTTTGAAGAACCAAATTTAAGAGTTATAAACATAAAAATAATAATAAATGTTGATTAAAACTTATTTATTAAGTTATAAATAATTTAATTTTGCATTAGATAAAGTAAATCAAAAATAAAGTGAGATAAAGCTGTCTTTAACGATCTTTATCTTTAATGTAAATTTCAATTGCTTATATGTTAATAAATGCATTCTATCATTGTCCATGATAGGTATAATCGAACAAGAATTACTCGTGAAAAAATAAAGATTTTTTTCATTTGATTTTCAAAATAAATCTATATAATAAATTTATTTTTTGAAATTAATCAAATTTTTCAAATATAAGTTGGATAGAATGTTATTATATATATATAAATGAGTAAAAATGTAGAATAAAATTTAAAAGTTGAAAAAAAAAAAATTTCATTGCTCAAGTCTTTATTTTCTTTGAAAATTGAGATTAAACATATGTAATAAAGAAGTTATATCAGTAAATTTTCAAATGTAATTTTCTCGGAAATTAATTTTTAATTTTTGTTATTAATTATTAATATTTTTCTATATTTTTTCATTAATCATCATTTTTATAATCTGTATATAGTTTGCAAATTTTTTTAAAATTTGCCTGCAAATAATAACCAATTCATTGTTTATTAGATAATTCATTGTTTTATATTATCAGCAAATATAGTTCACATTGCGAGTTATTTATTATAAACAATATGAATTCAATCTAATCATTACTAATAAATAGAACTGAAAAATTAAAAAAATTTAAAAAAACAAAATTATTAAAAATATAATAATACATAATAATAATAATAAGTTTAGATAATATATAGATAATATATATATATATACATAATATATATATATAGATAATAAGTTTATAATAATAAAAATAAAAATGAAAGTTTTAATCAATAGAATAAACTGTTAAAATATAAAATATAAAATAAATAAAAAATAAAATTTTAAGTTTAATCAAATATTTTATGATATTTAAATATGATAATATAGATATTAAAGATTTTATTATAAGTTTATTGAATTTTTTATTGAAATGTTTAATAGGAATTGGATATTTTTAATCATTTTTTTATATTAACATTTGAAACTTTCATAATAAATTTGTATTTTACTGCAAAAGTATTCCAAAGTTTTGATAACATTATATTCTCAAAAGACTTAAGCAATACTATAATTTCAATAATTTTCTTACAGAGTTTCAATATGTTATATAAGAATTGGTGACATATAAAAAAATTATGTGTCTGCGAAAAAACATGATAATATTTATATCCTGTCTATACTGAACATAGAGGAGATATCTGGATCTTTCTGTCATGAATAATAGAAAATTTGCATATGAAACCTATGTTAATTAACAAAAATTTTTAACTTAATAGATAATTTTCCAAGCATTATATTTACAAATATGTAAAGTATATGTGATAAATAATATCTTATGATTAGCGATTTTTGATAAAATTATATAGATGAAACATTGAAATTACTATTTTTACTTTGCAAAATCATAATCTGAACTTTAAGATATATTATCAAAGTTTCAGAATTTTTTTATCTTATATGAAGTTGAAATTTAATTTTAAACAATTTGTTTTTTAATGTTTTTCATTTAATTAAAATGACAATTCTTTTTTATATTTTTTAGTTTTTCTTTGTAATAATAAAAGTTTTTCTTTTGTTATGTTAAATGTTAAAAGTTTTTCTTTGTAAAAATATATAAAATAAAATATCAACTTTTAAATTTATTATAAATATTAAAGCAATATCATTAAATAATACTCCAATTATAATTTTATTAATATTATCATTGAAATTACTAATTTTTCTGTGCAATAATAAATTATATATATATATAATATATATATAACATATATATTATAATATGTATATAATATATATATATATATATAATATATATAAACAATGATTATTATTTATTAAGTTTACATTGGAGATAATAGATATAAACAATTATTTATAATTTATTGAATGATTCAATATCAACAGATTGAACATATTCTTCAAAACTTTCTATTTGTTCTATCAGTGAATCTACTGATACCTTGTCATCTTCTATAATGCACATTATCCTGAACTTATGAATGCCATAGCCCACTGCAACTAATTTAGCTGGAAACATAATATGTATAAAACTGATAATTTTGTAAAATTAAATTTTTGATTTGATTTTGAAAACAGCAAAATGATTTACATGCTGCCCAAGTTAGACCATCCATTTGAATAGATCTCACAATTTCTTCTATAGCCTTCATGTCAGTTTCATCATCCCATGGTTTAACATCTAATACAACACTGGACTTAGCAATGAGTACTGGTTTTTTAGATTTCTTTTCTGCATATTCTTTTAATCTTTCTTCCCTAAGTCTTACAGCTTCAGGATCTTCTTCTTCATCAGATTCAAAGAGGTCTACGTCTTTATCGTCATCTTCTTCATTCTTTCCTGCTATATTATTGCTACCTAATATGACAGGTACTTTCTTTTCTCCTGGAAGTGTCTTTAAATCATATGATTTGATGTGATTATACCATCGTAAAACATGAGGATTTGAAGATGTTGGAGTTTTTCCTAAAGCTTCTAGAATTACTACATCTGCTTGAGTAGGTTGCCACCTTAAAAATATAATAATATATGTTTGATATTCTTATAAAAATTTATTTATATTCTTATTGAATTTAAAATATATATATAAAATATAAACAATATATATAATATTTTATTATAGATATATTAGAATGAATAAATAATATCAGAATGTTTATTAATGAATAAATAATATCAAAATGTTTGAAAACAAATTCGAAAACAGTTTTTTCATATTCATTGATGATATTATTCAAAATATTATTCATTTTTCAGTGATTTTTTTTTTTTATCTTCATTTTCATCAGTTTCATAATTCTTTTTTTTCACTTCCAATTTTACTTTAGTTTTCTATGAAAAACTCAAATTCAAAAGAAACTATGAAAATTATTAATTGTCAATAACAATTATTCCTTATCTTTTATATATTTTTTTTAATTTTAATTTATATTTCAATATGCATATAAATGGAATAAATTATTATGTTAAAAAATATTCAATATTCAAATTATTTTTTAAGATAAAAATACGTACTAAAACACAAATATACAAAAAAAAATATAATTCGAAGTATTATATAAAAATTAAATGAAAAAAAAATGAATTAATGGTTCAATGATCTTAAGATTTTGATAAGTATAAAACCACGTGTATTTCAATATAAATTTTATAAAAATAAAAATACACTTACCCTTCGATATAACTGTGATCTGCCAAATAAGAATTTAAATCTTTGATACCTTTATCAGTTTTAAGATCACCAATAGCCATAATGGAAGATTAAATAAAATGTAGATACTTAACTGAAGTTTCTTGTAATGTTGTCCCCCTTATCTACTTACCGGAAAACGGAGCTATGTTCAATGAAAAATTGATGGTTCATTATTTGTAGCATGACGTCATTCCGGCAATTCTTGGGAAATAATAAAATAACTAGAAAGTAACTATAAATTATAATTTTTTAATTGCAAAATTATTTTAATTAATTTAATTATTTTTTTCTAAAATATAATTAATTTGTACATTATAATATTTCAATTTTTATTTAGACAATATTCTACTCATTTTAATTTCTATTTATTTTATTTTTTTAATTTGTTCTATTTCATAAAGATTTGATACAGATATTCATAAAAATCTTTTATCTATTGTACTTTTTTTTTATGAAATTAATTAAATTATAATTGTAATATATAATTGTAATATGATATTTACTTATTTTTAAATTTCATTTTAAAAATTTAAAATTTATATACATGTATATTTAAATATATACATATTTATGCATATGAATTCAAAATTATTTTTAAATCATATAAAGAATTTTTTAAATAAAATTGAATAATTATTATTTATAATTGAATTTATTTACATTAGAGTAATTTTTTTGATAGATGTCGCGAAGAATGTATTCTAAAATTAACTCAAATCATGAAGATACTACTTTGTCAATGCTCGAAAATATATAATTAAACAATATATATATTATTTGTGAATCTTATTTTACATTGATTTTGTAGATTGTCCATTTTAGATTCGCAAAGTTTAAAAGAAATTTGCATAACGGATAAAGATTTGGTAATTTTGATTAAACAAATGAATATTTTAATTATTATTAATATAATATTTTAATTATTATTAATACTTAATATATATTGACTTATTCGTTTTATAACAATTAAAAAAAGTATGATTTTATTAATTATATATTTAGATTATTATTTATTATTATTTATAAATTAGATTATTATATTTATTATTGTAAATTTTGAAATGGTAAAATTTTCTTACATAACAGCATAACTTTGACATTTAACAGTAATTGGAGCAAAATGTTAAGATTTCCTGTGATAAGATTATCTACGGGATTACAGAATGCCAGATTTCCTACCGTAGGATTATATACAACATCATCTAAATTTCAGCAAGAATTAATAGAAATATTCATAGATGACAAACCAGTTCAAGTTCCACCAGGAACAACTGTTTTGCAGGTAACATAATTTTTTTATTGATCAAATATTATTTATATTTAGTATATTAACTTAAGTAACTTAAGTAAAAATATTTAATAAAAAAATATTATATTATTACTTAATACATTTATTACATTTAGGCTGCTGCAAAAATAGGAGTAGAAATTCCTAGATTTTGTTATCATGAACGTTTAGCTGTAGCAGGAAATTGTAGAATGTGTCTTGTGGAAATTGAAAAACAAATTAAGGTATTTATTCTTTTTCTTTTTAATATATATATATATATACATATATATATATATATATATGTATATATGTTCACAAACATAATAAATTTCAATTAAAATTATATATGTATTTTATTGTATAAATATTTAGCCTGTTGCAGCTTGTGCCATGCCTGTAATGAAAGGGTGGAGAGTAAAAACTAATTCTGATTTAACTCGTAAAGCACGGGAAGGTGTCATGGAATTTTTATTAGTAAATCATCCTTTAGATTGCCCTATTTGTGATCAAGGTGGTGAATGTGATTTACAAGATCAAAGTATGGCATTTGGTAGTGATCGGAGTAGATTTGTTGATATTAATTATAGTGGTAAACGAGCAGTTGAAGATAAAGATATTGGTCCTCTAATAAAGACAATTATGACACGTTGTATTCATTGCACAAGATGCATTCGTTTTGCATCTGAAGTTGCTGGTATTGATGATTTAGGAACTACAGGTCGTGGAAATGATATGCAAGTATGTCTAACAATTTTTCATTAATTAATTTTATTATTTTATTAAATTTTATTACGTTATTAAATTTTATTATTTTATTAAATTTTATTACGTTATTAAATTTTATTATTTTATTTATTATATAATTTATTTTATATTATTATATTAATTATATTATTATATATATATTATTATTATATATTACTATATTATAATTTATTTTATATTATTATAATAGGTAGGAACATATGTAGAGAAAATGTTCTTATCTGAACTATCTGGTAATATTATCGATTTATGTCCTGTTGGAGCATTAACAAGTAAACCATATGCTTTTGTTGCTCGTCCATGGGAAACACGTCGTACAGATAGTATTGATGTTCTTGATGCTGTTGGTAGTAATATAGTTATATCTCATAGGACTGGTGAAGTTTTGAGAATTTTACCAAGAATTAATGAGGTATTATTAATATGATAACTGTTGATGAAATATATTTATAAATATTCTTTATGACATATTATACAGGAAATAAATGAAGAATGGTTATCTGATAAAGCTCGTTTTTCTTATGATGGATTGAAACGCCAAAGGCTTATAACTCCTATGATAAAAATTAATGGAAAGTTAAAAGCTGTTGAATGGGAAGATGCTCTTGTAACAAGTGTGTTGTATATAATTTTATATTAATTTTATATAATTTTTAATATTAAAAATATTCTAAATTCTTAAATCTTATTATGTTTTTTTTTTTACATAATTTTAATCAATATATATCTTATATATAATAATATATTGAGATATATTATTTATTATTATTTATTATATTGAGATAATATACTTTTTTTAGCTGCTCAAGCTATTCGCAATTTAGCCCCAAATAAATGTGCTGTAATTGCTGGAAAATTAGCTGATACTGAAGCTCTTGTGGCTTTGAAAGATTTAGTAAATAGACTTGGCAGTGAAATTCTTGCAACAGAACAAAACTTTCCAAAGCATGGCACAGGTATTGATATAAGAAATAATTATTTATTAAATAACACAATTGCTGCAGTAGAAGATGCTGACGTTGTATTATTGATTGGTACTAATCCAAGATATGAAGCACCTTTAGTTAATACTCGAATAAGAAAAGGATATATTCACGGTGAACAAATCATTGCGCAAATTGGTCCGAAAATAGATTTAACTTATAATTATGAAGTAAGTGAAGAAACTCATAATATATATTTTGATATATCATTTTCTGTTAGCTAATATTTATTTAAGATCAATATTATTTAAATATTAGCATTTAGGTCAATCTCCAGAAATTATAACACAATTAAAAAACGGTACTCATTCATTTTCAAATACTTTGAAATCTGCTAAGAAACCTTTAATTATCTTGGGTGTTGAGCAATTAACCAGAAAAGATGGAGCAAAAATTTTATCTGAAACACAATTATTGGCACAAACTATAAAAGAAAACATAGAAGTAAGAAAAAAATGATAAAAATATCTTTTATTATTGTAATTATATGTATAATTATCATAGGAATGTTGATTACATTCTTTATTAGGCTCCCAAAGAATGGAAAGTATTAAATATTCTTCATACAAATGCATCACAAGTGGCAGCTTTAGATGTGGGTTATTCATCATCTGTTGAAGAAGTTAAGGAGCAACAACCGAAAATTCTCTTTTTATTATCAGCTGATGATTCAAATATTAAAAAAGAAGATTTTCCAAATACTTTTATCGTATATATAGGTATGCAAGAAATATCATTATTTATTTTTATAGGTATATAATAATATTATTTATTAGCAGAATATAAATAATGATTTTTATTAATGATTTAGGTAGCCATGGTGACGAAGGAGCTTCGATTGCAGATGTCATATTTCCTGGAGCTGCATATACTGAAAAAGTTGCAACATATGTAAATACAGAAGGTCGTGCACAACAAACTCAAGCTGCAATTACACCACCGGGTATGGCTCGACCAGATTGGAAAATTATACGAGCTCTTTCTGAAGTAAGTTAATATATAATTAATTACTTTCTTTAGTTAATTTCTTTAGTTTATTGTTATAATTATTATATAACATATAATTAATGTTATATTATATAAAAAATATAAATATAACATATATATAATATTATTATATAACATATAATTATCTACATAACATATTATTAATTTAATATTTTAAATTATTAAATTATATTAAATTAATGTAAAGTAAGTTGGAAAAAAGAAAATAATTAATATTTTTATAGATTTGTGGAATTTGTTTACCTTATGATAATTTAGCTGAAATAAGATCTAGATTGGAAGAAATAGCGCCACATTTAATTAGATATGGTAATATAGAATCAGCTAATTATTTCACTCAAGTACTAGAATTATCAAAGGTAAATATTTTTTTAAATTTTTAAAAAATTTTTAAAAAAGTAAATAATATACTTCAATGAGATTTGATATATAACAAATAACTGATTTATATTTTTGTTTTTATGTTTTTTATAGGAAGTGTCAGGTTCATTGTCTTCCAATCCAATAGAAGTTAAACAAAAAACATTAGATAATTTTTTTATGACAGATGCGATATCTCGTGCTTCGCAAACAATGGCAAAATGTGTACAAGCAGTTATTAAGCAACGGGAAAATACCTTATAGACATATATATATATATATATGTATACATATATGTATATATAATATCCAATATATATAAAATAGCACATATTGTATTATGGTAAATATGTAAATATATAGTTTTATTAAATATATATAAGTAGTATTTAATTTAATAGAATACATATATATTTTTGTTAAAATTCTTATTTTTTAATTTAAAATATTTACGTGTAATAAGTTGATATTTAAGAATTGGGAATGAATGGCAAGGAATATACTTTTTTTTATTGCTCATTGATACATGGTATTTAATAATTTTATTTATGGATATTTTCAAAATCAATTTTATTTTCTTGATTGCCTTTTATTAGCCATTTCCAATATTTATTTTTATATCGTTTCGGAAAATATTCTAATATTATTATTTTATTATTATTTAATACTTAATTAATATATTAATAACTTTAATAATACTTAATTAATATTATTTAATATAATATTATTATTTAATACTTTAAGATATAAATTTAAATAATTTAATTTAAATCATTATGATTAATATCTGTATTTTTAATCAATGCTGTTTAAATGTTTATTCCTTTATTCGTAAAATAAATTTTATTTTTTATAATATATAAAATAAAATATATATAGATAATGTTAATATATTGGGATATTTTTAAAGAATCGATTCTAAAACAAACACAAAATTGATGTACAAAAATATTGATTGAGGTTTATTAAGTTAAAAACAATTTAAATTTATATTAGACGAAATAAGATAAAAATAGACTGAAGCAGTTCTTGTCACATTGCCATCTTGTTTTATTTCTGCTTCACTTCATCTAATGTAAATTTAAATATTTTAAAGCTTCATATAACCAATTTTTTTATATATCATTTTTTGTATTTATTTTTTCTAAATTCTATATTTTAAAGATATTATATTATATAAATAATAATTATCTTGTATAAACATATGTAATAAAAATAATATTTAATTTTTGTATTTATAATTTATCATGTTATAATAATATACATAATATAATAGATCTATTAATTTATTATCAATAATTTATTATTTTAAACAAATAAAGAAGATAAAAACAATAAAGTAAAAAATTATCGAAATAAAAATTTTTTCATCATTATTATTTTTATAATAGTTCTTTTTTAAAATTAGATAGATCTTTATATCAATCAACACGATCGACAGAATTGATATATTCTGGTTGGTCATCAGTATCTATTTCAATAGAACTTTCATCTGTTTCAATCTAAAGATGAAAAATACTATTAAAATTATAAGCTGTTATTGTTTATCTAAATATATAAATAATATACATATAAATATCTAAATTTATACATAAAAGGTTTTATGTAGAATTACATACTTTTTCACCTAATGCAGCCAATCTTTCTTTGTAAAGTATAATTTTACTATCTTGTTCCGTTAAAAGTTCTAGAAGATCTTCTTGATCTTTTTTTAATTTCTCTAGTTCCTCAGATTTTTCTTTTAATTTATATTCAAAATCATTTTCATATTTTTTTATCATTGATGCATATTCTTCTAAACGATTTTCTAATTCTGTAATCAAGGTCTTATTTTTTTCTATTTCTTTTGTGCAAAGTTCATTGGATGCAACATTATTGGATTCACTTTCTTCTAATAATAAATTAGTTTGTGCTGCTCGTAAAACTAAATTTTGATCTTTTAAATGACTGACAGTTGATTGAAGATCATGTATCTGTGCCTATATTGAATAATATTAATTATCAATTTTTAATTATAAATTATAAATTAAAGATTTATAAATTTTATTTCATTATAAAATCTTATTTATAAATATATATACTATACTTCGAGTTCGTGTTTTTCTTTAATGAGTGATTCTGTAAGTTGATTAAGTTTTTGTATTTGAGAATCTTGTTCTCGAATAACTTCTTTATATTGAGTTTCTAAAACAGAATCTGGTAATATAGGAGTTGTTATCTGATTTTTATTATGTAAGCTACTTCCGTCTAGAACAGACTTTATAATAACACCTAAAAATTGCTGATTTTAAAATTTGCATTAATAGAATAATATAGAAATGTAATTAGTAATTACCCTCTAATGTTTTTGATAATCTACAAAATTCATGATCTAATAAAAGTTCTGAAGGATTCTTTGCTGAAGGTTGAGGATGTTTTAAAGTTCTAGAATACACTTCATGTCTAGCAAGACTACCGATAGCATCTTGAAATCTTTCTAATCCTATTCTATTTTCTATTAAATTACATAATTTTTCCTAAAATAAAATAAGAAAAATATAATATATAATTTTTTAACATGTCTTGTTTCGTTTATATCTCACAACTTCATTACCTTTGTATAATTAGAAATACTGTTGTCATTGAAATGTACACACAATCCAATAAGTATGGCGCACATACTTTGTAATAATGTTTCTTGCAAATCATCATTATTTTCTTGTGATGATAATAAAGCTGTTAAATAAGCTATAGATGAATCGATAAGCAAAAATGATTTTACAGCTTTTAGACAATGTGCAATCCATCTGCAAAGTAATATTAGAAGACCTAATTTGCATTGTGTTTTATTCCCTTGTTGCAGTAACATGACACATTGTTGCATCAAAGTTACTGGTGGTTTTCCAATATTTGTTGCAAGCAATACACGTAATAATTGTTCTTTTTGTGTGTTGTCATCAATCAATGCATAAGACAATGCTACAGCAGAAAACCAATTTGACAAAGAATCCAAAGAAAATAGACCTCCACATAGCAGCTGTCCTAGCAATATTACATTTATAAAATATTTTTTATTCCTTTTATATTCCTATTATATCATTTAATATATTATGAAAAGAAAATTTATAAAATAAACGAAAATAGTTTTTTAAAAAAAAACAAACCTGTCGTTAATGATGGTACTTCGTTTCCTTGAGGCAATAAAGTTTGAATAAGTTGACTTTGCCCTATTTCATTTTTATACAAAAAACATTGAAAACAGTAAAGAACAGAACATCGTAAAGCAAATGGCTGTTTTTCATTTACCATAGACATAAGTAAGACAACAATTGCAGGTCTAAAAAAAATATATATGCAAATTATAATAATATAATAATGCAATACATTTAGAATATTTGAATATTTTATTATTATAGTATGAAAGTACCTAGGAGGATTACTAGGTGCCATTACTCCAGCTAAAAATTCTTGGTTATTGGAATTTCCTCTAATAACTTCAGCTACTGTATTAATAGTTTCAGTCAAGACATCTGCAGGTACACCACTAGCCATCAATATATTACACAAAGCTTGTAAAAGTCCACATGCTTTCATAATCCGTTGACAATTTGATACTGCCTTTATATGTATCATAATTAATACATTGGTTTTGTAAATATAAGATTTTTTTAACACTCAAATATATAAAAAAACAAGAAATATATACATATTTATTAACAATATTTATAACAATTACCTGTGCAGGTCCACTTGGTGCCACTAATGCACGAATCACTTGGACCATGCAATGAACATTTGATACTTTTTGTGAACTCCATGCACTTAGAGGATTATCATCAATTTCAGATGATATTTGAAACATTGGTGTTAATTTTTGAATATAACTGCCTAAAATATAATAATATTGATTTTCACATTGATATAGTAAAGTAACTAGCTTAATTATATGTACCTTCTTTAAAAAAATTTTGATTGCTTATATTACCCCTTAGAAGATTTAACATTAGTAATAGACAATCTTCAACAACAATACCACCTTCTATATTACCTTCTTGCGCAATGACATCAAAAATACGATCAAATGCATTTTCAAATGCAACAATTTTTTGAATATTTGTATTACCTTTTGTCAATTGAATAAGAAGCAATAAAACCTATTAAAAAATTACAAAATATAATTTTTAATATTTTAATTTTTAATAAATTTTTAATATTTTAATTCAATAAATAAATAAATAATAAACAAAACTGTTTATATTAGAAAATTATAAAAATGTACATCGTTACGTATGACTTCTCTACTATCACCAAGAAGATCCATTAATTTAGAAACACCCATAGGACTAACTAAAATTATTTCTTGTATATCTTTTAGTCTATTAGTAGATAAATACATCAATAATTTTAATGCTGGCCATCTAACTTTAAATTCAAATTCTTCCAAGAGTGTTAATACTAATCCTACACTATCTGTATTTTTAATAAATATTTCAGTAAATTGTTCTCCTATTTTATTATTGGGTCCATGCTTATCAACTGAAAATATATAAAAAAATAATAAAATTTATATAAACATATAATTATATTCAGATATTACCTTCTTCATCAAATGTCTTAGGATTTGTTATATTACAAAGAGTATCTAATGCTAAACCAATAATTTCACAATCAGTTCTATCCATTTCTAAAATTTGTCTCAATGCATCCATTCCCTGAGCTCCTACCTCAACACGGTAAGTTCGTGAAAGAGTTTTAAGTTCTCGACAAGCATCTCGTCTATCATTTAATAATGTCGATGATTGTAACCTATCTACTAATCGCTCTACCTGGACAATTATTTTAATTATTTCATGATATAATGAAATACAATTGTTTAATTAAATAAAGCAATATAATTGATAATTATTTTTTTACATGAAAATATTGTGACCATGTGTTAGAATACAAAAAGACTTATAAAGACTAAAGGTATAAAATTAATTTATTAAAAAATTCGAAATACCGTATCACCGCCTGATAATTCATTTTCTACAGATGCAGAACCCAAAACAGACTTTAAGCTGCTTTTAAAATATTCCATTTTGTTGTTGTCAACTTAAAAATTGTAATATACGTCATAAGATGTCGATGACATTTTTCATTAAACTCACCGAAACAAATGATGATTTAATAGAGGGCGTTAGTAATAAGAATTTTTTACAGTAATCTTAAATATGAAAAATCAACATTTTAAAATAGAATTTTTGATAGACGATTATAATGAACTTATAAAATTTTTTTATTAATGAAATCTTAAAATTATTATATATAATTTATATATAAAATAAATTAAAATTATTATATAAAAAATTATATATTATATAATATTATTATATATAATATTATTTTGTTCTAAGTATGATTTTAATATTTCATTTTCACAATTATTTTTTATGATTTTATAAAAATACTTGATATTTACTTATAAAAAATTTATAAAAAAAACATATAAAATATATATAAACTTAAATAAATTGTATTCTATGGTAAAATATGCATGATTATATTTATAATCAAATTATTGATTTAATAACTTATTATCATCGAAAATAATTGTCAAAAATAACAAATTTTATAATTTATTTATTAAATATCTTATTATTATCAACTTAAATTAATAAAATAATTTTTTTACTTTTCAAATAATCAATATATATAATTATTTTATATAAAAATTAATATATCTATTATAAGTTTACAAGTATGTTTTATTAATTAAAGATGAAATTTTATTTTAATAGAAATTTTGTTTACATTTTTATATACATTTTAATGAAAAAAATTTAAAAACGTAGATGTTGACAAATAGGTTAAGACATTGAGTTAAAAAATATATCTTTATAAATTTTATATTTTTATTATAATTTATGAATCATTGATCATTAATCATCAAATTAATGTCATATTATAAAGAATGTTAATATATTCGTGAACAATCTTTAGAATTTAAATTCTCTAACAAAAAAAATAATTTGAATTTAGTATGTTAATGTTTCTCTTGTCAAATTATTATATAAAATGTTAATATGTAATGTTATAATGTAAATGTAATTCATAAAATATTTAAAAAACAATTTTATGTACATATAATTTTGAATTAATGAATTCCAAAAATTAAAATTTTTAAATTATTTATTAATTATTTTATTATTTCTAGATTTTACTTGCTAAAAAATATAAAAAGAAGATCAAAATTTTTAGTATTTCAAAATAAAGTTTAATTAAATTAAAAATAAATTAAATTTAAAGAAAAGATTAGGAGAAACGAATTGATGATTTTAAAATGTCATAATAACAAAATAATTTAAATTATAATCATAATATAAAATATGAATTCAAATTTTTGTTTCAAGAATCAAAAAAAATTTAATAAAAATATTTATATTTTTCGCTAACATTTATCTATATACTTACTTTTTTATGTGTATATGCCTATGCTATGAATCTATATATGCAATATATATATATATATAAAATTATTAGAATAATTTTATTTCAATTCAAATTGATTTAAAGTAATTTTTATTAATATTACATTAGGAAGAAAAAAATCAACAATTATAAAATTTATTATTCCTTTAGAGCAAAATGTTATTTGTTTCTTGAAATATATATAATATAAATAATATAAATAAAATTGATTCAAAAAAGTATTTACTTTTGAAAATAATAATAAAATAATTGTAATAAAATAAAATCAATATAGTAATAAATCAATTTGTTTATCTATATATATTTTCTTTTAATTCTTTATTAATTCTTTTATTAATAGTTTTAAATGAATATAAATAAACAAATAAAAATAAATTATCTTTTAAAATTATTTAATGAAAAAATAAATATTTTTGTATGGAACATGAATTCAAGTAAGGTAGCAATCAAATAACATATATTATATACATATTAAACATATAATGTATGATAGAAAAGCAGTTGTATCGTTCATATTAGTTCTATTTTTATAAAGAGTAGATAAAAACACAAAGTAAGTATTCAAAATATGAGAAACTATAATTATTATATTTATTACTATATTTATTATAATATATGAATATTATTTTTTCTCTTACTTTTATTTGAAAAATTTTAAATATTTATATATTTTTATGCTAGCTAAAAAATTTTGTTATTGAAATAAAATGTATTGCAAAATAAACTCAAGATCAAAATAACAATCAAATCTTGATATAATTTTTATGATATTCATATAATGAACATCTAAATTTATGTTTTTTATTAATTTCAATAAGAAATACCGATTAATAATAATATAAAACATAATATCATGTTTTAATTTTTTTACAGCTTCAATTCACACTTCCATTTTGATATTACTATTATTACTGGCATTGATATTTTTTACTGACATTTGATATTAACTATTATTATGTAGTCATCATCAATTATTAACCAGTTATTTTTTGTATCGATAATTACTTAGTTACTTTATATGTTGTTCATACATATGTAGGACATGAATAAAAATTTTTATTAATTGCTATAAAAATATAATTTTTATAATCATATGTTGAATAATCAAAAAACAATAAAAAAAAATAATATTTGATTCTCTTTATTGAAATAGATTTATTATGATATCAAAAATATAATATATTCTTATAATATTTAGCATAATCTTTTAAAATAAGACTACAAATAAAATATATACATATTTTAAGGCATATATATATAT